>NC_092237.1:37188859-37196359 GCF_036320965.1 Panulirus ornatus
ATATTTTTAAAATTTTGGGAATTCCCGTATTCTGGCTCAAGATCGGGGTTTCCCGGTTCCGGGGGGGTGAGATCTGGGGTTTCCCGTTTTCGGGCTTAAAATACTTTAAAAGTTTGGGGATTCCCCGTATTCGGGCCCTCAAGATCGGGGGTTTCCCCCGTATCCTGGCACGAAAATTGGGGTTTCCCCCGTTTTCCTAGCACGAGTTTGGGGATTCCCCGTTTTCTGGCTTTGAAATACATTAAAGTTTGGGGTTTCCCCCGTTTTTGGGCTCAAGATCTGGGGTTTCCCCGGATCCGGGGGTCGGATCTGGGGGGATTCCCCTTTTTCTGGCATAAAATTCATTAAAGTTTGGGGTTTCCCCGGTTATCCTGGTAAAGGGATCGGGGGTTTCCCCCCGTACCCTGGACAAAGATGGGGGGTTTCCCCCTTTTTTCGGGCAGGGAGATCGGGGGATTCCCCGTATATCCCTCAAGTTTGGGGATTTTCCATTTTGTCCCACGAGATCTGGGGATTCCCTTTCCCGGGCACGAGATTGTGGTTTCCCCCTTTTTCCTAGCATGAAATTTTAAAAATTTGGGAATTCCCGTTATTTTTGGCTCGAGATCTGGGGATTCCCCGTTCCTAGAATGAAAAAATTTTTTAAAATTTTGGGAAATTCCCCCTTTATTTGGCTCGAGGAATTGGGGATTCCCGTATCCGGGGCACGAGATCGGGGGGTTTCCCCTCTTCCTAAAACGAGATTGGGGTTTTCCTTTATCCTGGACGAGATCTGGGATTCCCTTTTCCCTAGCTTGAAATATTTTAAAAATTTTGGGGTTTTTTCCCGTATTCTGGCACGAGATCGGGGAAATTTCCCCCGTATCCTAGTTTAAAGACCCGGGGTTTCCCCCACTTCCTACCACGAGATCTGGGGTTTTCCCCGCTTCCTAGCATGAAATACTTTAAAATTTTGGAATTCCCCGTATTCTGGCTTGGTTGAGAGAGCAGAAGAGGGTGTTTTGAAGTGGTTTGGGCACATGGAGAGAATGAGTGAGGAAAGATTGACCAAGAGGATATATGTGTCGGAGGTGGAGGGAACGAGGAGAAGTGGGAGACCAAATTGGAGGTCGAAAGATGGAGTGAAAAAGATTTTGTGTGATCGGGGCCTGAACATGCAGGAGGGTGAAAGGAGGGCAAGGAATAGAGTGAATTGGATCGATGTGGTATACCGTGGTTGACGTGCTGTCAGTGGATTGAATCAAGGCATGTGAAGCGTCTGGGGTAAACCATGGAAAGCTGTGTAGGTATGTATATTTGAGTGTGTGGACGTATGTATATACATGTGTATAGGGGTGGGTTGGGCCATTTCTTTCGTCTATTTCCTTGCGCTACCTCGCAAACGCGGGAGACAGCGACAAAGCAAAAAAAAAAAAAATACATATATATATATATATATATATATATATATATATATATATATATATATATATATATATATATATATATATATACATATATATATATATATATATATATATATATATATATATATATATATATATATATATATATATATATATATATATATATATTATATGTGTATATATATATATATATATATATATATATATATATATATATATATATACATTAAATAACCTTACCAACCAGTCAACAATACAGTCACCCCCTTTTTTAATAAATTCCACTGCAATACCATCCAAACCTGCTGCCTTGCCGGCTTTCATCTTCCGCAAAGCTTTTACTACCTCTTCTCTGTATACCAAATCATTTTCCCTAACCCTCTCACTTTGCACACCACCTCGACCAAAACACCCTATATCTGCCACTCTGTCATCAGACACATTCAACAAACCTTCAAAATACTCATTCCACCTCCTTCTCACATCACCGCTACTTGTTATCACCTCCCCATTTACGCCCTTCACTGAAGTTCCCATTTGCTCCCTTGTCTTACGCACCCTATTTACCTCCTTCCAGAACATCTTTTTATTCTCCCTAAAATTTACTGATAGTCTCTCACCCCAACTCTCATTTGCCCTCTTTTTCACCTCTTGCACCTTTCTCTTGACCTCCTGTCTCTTTCTTTTATACTTCTCCCACTCAATTGCATTTTTTCCCTGCAAAAATCGTCCAAATGACTCATGGTGAGGTGCCTGAGGATTGGCGGAATGCGTGCATAGTGCCATTGTACAAAGGCAAAGGGGATAAGAGTGAGTGCTCAAATTACAGAGGTATAAGTTTGTTGAGTATTCCTGGTAAATTATATGGGAGGGTATTGATTGAGAGGGTGAAGGCATGTACAGAGCATCAGATTGGGGAAGAGCAGTGCGGTTTCAGAAGTGGTAGAGGATGTGTGGATCAGGTGTTTGCTTTGAAGAATGTATGTGAGAAATACTTAGAAAAGCAAATGGATTTGTATGTAGCATTTATGGATCTGGAGAAGGCATATGATAGAGTTGATAGGGATGCTCTGTGGAAGGTATTAAGAATATATGGTGCGGGAGGCAAGTTGTTAGAAGCAGTGAAAAGTTTTTATCGAGGATGTAAGGCATGTGTACGTGTAGGAAGAGAGGAAAGTGATTGGTTCTCAGTGAATGTAGGTTTGCGGCAGGGGTGTGTGATGTCTCCATGGTTGTTTAATTTGTTTATGGATGGGGTTGTAAGGGAGGTAAATGCAAGAGTCCTGGAAAGAGGGGCAAGTATGAAGTCTGTTGGGGATGAGAGAGCTTGGGAAGTGAGTCAGTTGTTGTTCGCTGATGATACAGCGCTGGTGGCTGATTCATGTGAGAAACTGCAGAAGCTGGTGACTGAGTTTGGTAAAGTGTGTGGAAGAAGAAAGTTGAGAGTAAATGTGAATAAGAGCAAGGTTATTAGGTACAGTAGGGGTGAGGGTCAAGTCAATTGGGAGGTGAGTTTGAATGGAGAAAAACTGGAGGAAGTGAAGTGTTTTAGATATCTGGGAGTGGATCTGTCAGCGGATGGAACCATGGAAGCGGAAGTGGATCATAGGGTGGGGGAGGGGGCGAAAATTTTGGGAGCCTTGAAAAATGTGTGGAAGTCGAGAACATTATCTCGGAAAGCAAAAATGGGTATGTTTGAGGGAATAGTGGTTCCAACAATGTTGTATGGTTGCGAGGCGTGGGCTATGGATAGAGATGTGCGCAGGAGGATGGATGTGCTGGAAATGAGATGTTTGAGGACAATGTGTGGTGTGAGGTGGTTTGATCGAGTAAGTAACGTAAGGGTAAGAGAGATATGTGGAAATAAAAAGAGCGTGGTTGAGAGAGCAGAAGAGGGTGTTTTGAAATGGTTTGGGCACATGGAGAGAATGAGTGAGGAGAGATTAACCAAGAGGATATATGTGTCGGAGGTGGAGGGAACGAGGAGAAGAGGGAGACCAAATTGGAGGTCGAAAGATGGAGTGAAAAAGATTTTGTGTGATCGGGGCCTGAACATGCAGGAGGGTGAAAGGAGGGCAAGAAATAGAGTGAATTGGAGTCATGTGGTATACAGGGGTTGACGTGCTGTCAGTGGATTGAAGCAAGGCGTGTGAAGCGTCTGGGGTAAACCATGGAAAGCTGTGTAGGTATGTATATTTGCGTGTGTGGACGTGTGTATGTACATGTGTATGGGGGGGGGGGGTTGGGCCATTTCTTTCGTCTGTTTCCTTGCGCTACCTCGCAAACGCGGGAGACAGCGACAAAGTATAAAAAAAAAAGAAAAAAAAAAAAATATATATATATATATATATATATATATATATATATATATATATATATATATATACATATATATATATATATATATATATATATATATATATATATATATATATATATATATATATATATATATATATATATATATGTATATATATATATATATATATATATATATATATATATATATATATATATATATATATATATATATATATATATATATATATATATATATATATATATATATATATATGTGGAAGTCGAGAACATTATCTCCGAAAGCAAAAATGGCTATGTTTGAAGGAATAGTGGTTTCAACAATGTTGTATGGTTGTGAGGCGTGGGGTATGGATAGAGTTGTGCTCAGGAGGGCTGATGTGCTGGAAATGAGATGTTTGAGGACAAAAAGTGGTGTGAGGTGGTTTGATCGAGTAAGTAATGCAACGGTAAGAGAGATGTGTGGAAATAAAAAGAGCGTGGTTGAAAGAGCAGAAGAGGGTGTTTTGAAATGGTTTGGGAACATGGAGATAATGAGTGAGGAAAGATTGACCAAGAGGATATATGTGTCGGAGGTGGAGGGAACGAGGAGAAGTGGGAGACCAAATTGGAGGTGGAAAGATGGAGTGAAAAAGATTTTGGGTGATCGGGGCCTGAACATGCAGGAGGGTGAAAGGCGGGCAAGGAATAGAGTGAATTGGATCGATGTGGTATAACGGGTCGACGTGCTGTCAATGGATTGAATCAGGGCATGTGAAGCGTCTGGGGTAAACCATGGAAAGTTCTGTGGGGCCTGGATGTGGAAAGGGAGCTGTGGTTTCGGGCATTATTGCATGACAGCTGGAGACTGAGTGTGAGCGAAAGGGGCCTTTGTTGTCTTTTCCTGGCGCTGCCTCACGCACATGAGGGGGGGAGGGGGATGTTATTCCGTGTGTGGCGGGGTGGCGAAGGGGTATGAGTAGGGCAGACAGTGTGAATTGTGTGCATGTCTGTATATGTGTGTTTCTGTGTGTGTATATATGTGTGTACGTTGGGATGTGTGGATGTGTATGTTTGTGTGTGTGGCCTTGTGTGTGTGTGCATGTGTGTGGGGGTGGGTTGGATCATTTCTTTCGTCTGTTTCCTTGCGCTACCTCGCAGGCGCAGGAGACAGCGACAAAGCAAAATAATAATAAATATATATATATATATATATATATATATATATATATATATATATATATATATATATATATATATATATATATATATATATATATATATATATATATATATATATATATATATATATATATATATATATATATATATATTATTTTTTATTATTTTTTTTATTTTGCTTTGTCGCTGTCTCCCGCGTTAACGAGGTAGTGCAAGGAAACAGACGAAAGAATGGCCCAACCCGCCCACATACACATGTATATACATACATGTCCACACACGCACAATATACATACCCATACATCTCAATGTACACATATATATACACACACAGACATATACATATATACACATGTACATAATTCATACTGTATGCCTTTATTTGTTCCCATCGCCACCCCGCCACACATGGAATAACAACCCCCTTCCCCCTCATGTGTGCGAGGTAGCGCTACGAAAAACACCAAAGGCCCCATTCGTTCACACTCAGTCTCTAGCTGTCATGTAATAATGCACCGAAACCACATCTCCCTTTCCACATCCAGGCCCCACACACTTCGCATGGTTTACCCAAGACGCTTCACATGCCCTGGTTCAATCCATTGACAGCACGTCGACCCCGGTATATCACATCGTTCCAATTCACTCTATTCCTTGCACGCCTTTCACCCTCCTGCATGTTCAGGCCCCGATCACATAAAATCTTTTTCACTCCATCTTTCCACCTCCAATTTGGTCTCCCACTTCTCCTCGTTCCCTCCACCTCTGACACATATATCCTCTTGGTCAATCTTTTCCCACTCATTCTCTCCATGTGACCAAACCATTTCAAAACACCCTCTTCTGCTCTCTCAACCACGCTCTTTTTATTTCCACACATCTCTCTTACACTTACATTACTTACTCGATCAAACCACCTCACACCACATATTGTCCTCAAACATCCCATTTCCAGCACATCCACCCTCCTGCGCACAACTCTATCCATAGCCCGCACCTCGCAACCATACAACATTGTTGGAACCACTATTCCTTCAAACATACCCATTTTTGCTTTCCGAGATAATGTTCTCGACTTCCAAACATTCTTCAAGGCTCCAGAATTTTCGCCCCCTCCCCCACCCTATGATTCACTTCCGCTTCCATGGTTCCATCCGCTGCCAGATGCACTCCCAGATATCTAAAACACTTCACTTCCTCCAGCTTTTCTCCATTCAAACTCACCTCCCAATTGACTTGACCCTCAACCCTACTGTACCTAATAACCTTGCTCTTATTCACATTTACTCTTAACTTTCTTCTTTCACACACTTTACCAAACTCAGTCACCAGCTTCTGCAGTTTCTCACATGAATCAGCCACCAGCGCTGTATCATCAGCGAACAACAACTGACTCAATTCCCAAGCTCTCTCATCCACAACAGACTGCATACTTGCCCCTCTTTCCAAAACTCTTGCATTCACCTCCCTACCAACCCCATCCATAAACAAGTTAAACAACCATGGAGACATCACACACCCCTGCCGCAAACCTACATTCACTGAGAACCAATCACTTTCCTCTCTTCCCATCCTTGATAAAAGCTTTTCACTGCTTCTAACAACTTGCCTCCCACACCATATATTCTTAAAACCTTCCACAGAGCATCTCTATCAACCCTATCATATGCCTTCTCCAGATCCATAAATCCATATATATATATATATATATATATATAGAGAGAGAGAGAGAGAGAGAGAGAGAGAGAGAGAGAGAGAGAGAGAGAGAGAGAGAGAGAGAGAGAGAGAGAGAGAGAGAGAGAGAGAGAGTGGCAGATATAGGGTGTTTTGGTCAAGGTGGTGTGCAAAGTGAGAGGGTTAGGGAAAATTATTTGGTAAACAGAGAAGAGGTAGTAAAAGCTTTGCGGAAGATGAAAGCCGGCAAGGCAGCAGGTTTGGATGGTATTGCAGTGGAATTTATTGAAAAAGGGGGTGACTGTATTATTGACTGGTTGGTAAGGTTATCTAATGTATGTATGACTCATGGTGAGGTGCCTCAGGATTGGCGGAATGCGTGCATAGTGCCATTGTACAAAGGCAAAGGGGATAAGAGTGAGTGCTCAAATTTCAGAGGTATAAGTTTGTTGAGTATTCCTGCTAAATTATATGGGAGGGTATTGATTGAGAGGGTGAAGGCATGTACAGAGCATCAGATTGGGGAAGAGCAGTGTGGTTTCAGAAGTGGTAGAGGATGTGTGGATCAGGTGTTTGCTTTGAAGAATGTATGTGAGAAATACTTAGAAAAGCAAATGGATTTGTATGTAGCATTTATGGATCTGGAGAAGGCATATGATAGAGTTGATAGAGATGCTCTGTGGAAGGTATTAAGAATATATGGTGTGGGAGGCAAGTTGTTAGAAGCAGTGAAAAGTTTTTATCGAGGATGTAAGGCATGTGTACGTGTAGGAAGAGAGGAAAGTGATTGGTTCTCAGTGAATGTAGGTTTGCGGCAGGGGTGTGTGATGTCTCCATGGTTGTTTATTCGCCATTTCCCGTGTTAGCGGGATAGCATTAAAAACAGGGGACTAGGCCTTTGAGGGAAGATCCTCACCTGGTCCCCTTCTCTGTTCCTTCT
>NC_092237.1:37201359-37360857 GCF_036320965.1 Panulirus ornatus
GGGAAGGAGACTTGTGTGAGGAAGTACCAGGAGAGACTGAGTACAGAATGAAAAAAGGTGAGAACAATGGAAGTAAGGGGAGTGGGGGAGGAATGGGATGTATTTAGAGAATCACTGATGGATTGTGCAAAAGATGCTTGTGGCATGAGAAGCGTGGGAGGTGGATTCATTAGAAAGGGTAGTGAGTGGAGGGATAAAGAAGTAAGATTACTAGTGAAAGAGAAGAGAGAGGCTTTTGGACGATTTTTGCAGGGAAAAAATGCAATTGAGTGGGAGATGTATAAAAGAAAGAGACAGGAGGTCAAGAGAAAGGTGCAAGAGGTGATAAAGATGGCAAATGAGAGTTGGGGTGAGAGAGTATCATTAAATTTTAGGGAGAATAAAAAGATGTTCTGGAAGGAGGTAAATAAAGTGCGTAAGACAAGGGAGCAAATGGGAACTTCAGTGAAGAGCGCAAATGGGGAGGTGATAACAAGTAGTGGTGATGTGAGAAGGAGATGGAGTGAGTATTTTGAAGGTTTGTTGAATGTGTTTGATGATAGAGTGCCAGATATAGGGTGTTTTGGTCGAGGTGGTGTGCAAAGTGAGAGGGTTAGGGAAAATGATTTGGTAAACAGAGAAGAGGTGGTAAAAGCTTTGCGGAAGATGAAAGCCGGCAAGGCAGCAGGTTTGGATGGTATTGCAGTGGAATTTATTAAAAAAAGGGGGTGACTGTATTGTTGACTGATTGGTAAAGTTATTTAATGTATGTATGACTCATGGTGAGGGGCCTGAGGCCTAGCGGAATGCGTGCAAGGTGCCATTGTACAAAGGCAAAGGGGATAGGAGTGAGTGCTCAAATTACAGAGGTATAAGTTTGTTGAGTATTCCTGGAATATTACATGGGAGGGTATTGATTGAGAGGGTGAAGGCATGTACAGAGCATCAGATTGGGGAAGAGCAGTGTGGTTTCAGAAGTGGTAGAGGATGTGTGGATCAGGTGTTTGCTTTGAAGAATGTATGTGAGAAATACTTAGAAAAGCAAATGGATTTGTATGTAGCATTTATGGATCTGGAGAAGGCATATGATAGAGTTGATAGAGATGCTCTGTGGAAGGTATTAAGAATATATGGTGTGGGAGGCAAGTCGTTAGAAACAGTGAAAAGTTTTTATCGAGGATGTAAGGCATGTGTACGTGTAGGAAGAGAGGAAAGTGATTGGTTCTCAGTGAATGTAGGTTTGCGGCAGGGGTGTGTGATGTCTCCATGGTTGTTTAATTTGTTTATGGATGGGGTTGTTAGGGAGGTGAATGCAAGAGTTTTGGAAAGTGGGGCAAGTATGAAGTCTGCTGTGGATGAGAGAGCTTGGGAAATGAGTCAGTTGTTGTTCGCTGATGATACAGCGCTGGTGGCTGATTCATGTGAGAAACTGCAGAAGCTGGTGACTGAGTTTGGTAAAGTGTGTGAAAGAAGAAAGTTAAGAGTAAATGTGAATAAGAGCAAGGTTATTAGGTACAGCAGGGTTGAGGGTCAAGTCAATTGGGAGGTAAGTTTGAATGGAGAAAAACTGGAGGAAGTAAAGTGTTTTAGATATCTGGGAGTGGATCTGTCAGCGGATGGAACCATGGAAGCGGAAGTGAATCATAGGGTGGGGGAGGAGGCGAAAATCCTGGGAGCCTTGAAGAATGTGAGGAAGTCGAGAACATTATCGCGGAAAGCAAAAATGGGTATGTTTGAAGGAATAGTGGTTCCAACAATGTTGTATGGTTGCGAGGCGTGGGCTATGGATAGAGTTGTGCGCAGGAGGGTGGATGTGCTGGAAATGAGATGTTTGAGGACAATGTGTGGTGTGAGGTGGTTTGATCGAGTAAGTAATGTAAGGGTAAGAGAGATGTGTGGAAATAAAAAGAGCGTGGTTGAGAGAGCAGAAGAGGGTGTTTTGAAATGTTTTGGGCACATGGAGAGAATGAGTGAGGAAAGATTGACCAAGAGGATATATGTGTCGGAGGTTGAGGGAACGAGGAGAAGTGGGAGACCAAATTGGAGGTGGAAAGATGGAGTGAAAAAGATTTTGTGTGATCGGGGCCTGAATATGCAGGAGGGTGAAAGGCGGGCAAGGAATGGAGTGAATTGGATCGATGTGGTATACCGGAGTTGACGTGCTGTCAGTGGATTGAATCAGGGCATGTGAAGCGTCTGGGGTAAACCATAGAAAGTTGTGTGGGGCCTGGATGTGGAAAGGGAGTTGTGGTTTCGGGCATTATTGCATGACAGCTAGAGACTGAGTGTGAACAAATGGGGCCTTTGTTGTCTTTTCCTAGTGCTACCTCGCACACAGGAGGGGGGAGGGGGTTGGTATTCCATGTGTGGCGAGGTGGCGATGTGAATGAATAAAGGCAGACAGTGTGAATTGTGTGCATGGGTATATATGTATGTGTCTGTGTGTGTATATATATGAGTACAATGAGATGTATAGGTATGTATATTTGCGTGTGTGGACGTGTATGTATATACATTGTGTATGGGGGTGGGTTGGGCCATTTCTTTCGTGTGTTTCCTTGTGCTACCTCGCAAACGCGGGAGACAGCGACAAAACAAAATAAATAAATAAATAAATAAATAAATAAATAAATATATATATATATTTATATATATATATATATATATATATATATATATATATATATATATACATATATTTATGTATTTTATTATTATTTTTATTTTGCTTTGTCGCTGTCTTCCGCGTTAGCGAGGTAGCGCAAGGAAACAGACGAAAGAATGGCCCAACCCACCCACATACACATGTATAAACATACACGTCCACACACGCAAATACACATACATATACATCTCAATGTACACATATATATACACACACACAGACATATACATATATACATATGTACATAATTCATACTTTCTGCCTTTATTTATTCCCATCGCCACCTCGCGACATATAGAATAACAGCCCCTTCCCACCTCATGTGTGCGAGGTAGCGCTAGGAAAAGACAACAAAGGCCCCATTCGTTCGCACTCAGTCTCTAGTTGTCATGTAATAATGCACCGAAACAACAGCTCCCTTTCCACATCCAGGCCCCACACAACTTTCCATGGTTTACCCCAGACGCTTCAAATGCCCTGGTTCAGTCCATTGACAGCACGTCGACCCCGGTATACCACATCGTTCCAATTTACCCAATTCCTTGCACGCCTTTCACCCTCAAGCATTTTCAGGCCCCTATCACTCAAAAACTTTTTCACTCCATCTTTCCGCCTCCAATTTGGTCTCCCACTTCTCGTTCCCTCCACCTCCGACACATATATCCTCTTGGTCAATCTTTCCTCACTCATTCTCTCCATGTGACCAAACCATTTCAAAACAACCTCTTCTGCTCTCTCAACCACGCTCTTTTTATTTCCACACATCTCTCTTACACTTACATTACTTACTCGATTAAATCACCTCACACCACATATTGTCCTCAAACATCTCATTTCCAGCACAACCACCCTCCTGCGCACAACTCTATCCATAGCCCACGCCTCGCAACCATACAACATTGTTGGAACCACTATTCCTTCAAACATACCCATTTTTGCTTTCCGAGATAATGTTCTCGACTTCCAAACATTCTTCAAGGTTCCCAGAATTTTCGCCCCTCCCCCACCCTATGATCCACTTTCGCTTCCATTGTTCCATCCGCTGACAGATCCACTCCCAGATATCTAAAACACTTTACTTCCCCCAGTTTTTCTCCATTCAAACTTACCTCCCAAATGACTTGACCCTCAACCCTACTGTACCTAATAACCTTGCTCTTATTCACATTTACTCTTAACTTTCTTCTTTCGCACACTTTACCAAACTCAGTCACCAGCTTCTGCAGTTTCTCACATGAATCAGCCACCAGCGCTGTATCATCAGCGAACAACAACTGACTCATTTCCCAAGCTCTCTCGTCCACAACAGACTTCATACTTGCCCCTCTTTCCAAAACTCTTGCATTCACCTCCTTAACAACCCCATCCATAGACAAATTAAAAAAACATGGAGACATCACACACCCCTGCCGAGAGCCTACATTCACTGAGAACCAATCACTTTCCTCTCTTCCTACACGTACATATACCTCACATCCTCGATAAAAACTTTTCACTGCTTTTAACAACTTGCCTCCCGCACCATATATTCTAAATACCTTCCACAGAGCATCTCTATCAACTCTATCACATGCCTTCTCCAGATCCATAAATGCTACATACAAATCCATTTGCTTTTCTAAGTATTTCTCACATACATTCTTCAAAGCAAAAACCTGATCCACACATCCTTTACCACTGCTGAAACCACACTGCTCTTCCCCAATCTGATGCTCTGTACATGCCTTCACCCTCTCAATCAATACCCTCCCATATAATTTGCCAGGAATACTCAACAAACTTATACCTCTGTAACCTGAGCGCTCACTTTTATCCCCTTTGCCTTTGTACAATGGCACTATGCAAGCGTTCCGCCAATCCTCAGGCACCTCACCATGAGTCATACATACATTAAATAACCTTACCAACCAGTCATCAATACAGTCACCCCCTTTTCTTAATAAATTCCACTGCAATACCATCCAAACCTGCTGCCTTGTCGGCTTTCATCTTCCGCAAAGCTTTTACCACCTCTTCTCTGTTTACCAAATCGTTTTCCCTAACCCTCTCACTTTGCACACCACCTCGACCAAAACACCCTATATCTGGCACTCTATCATCAAACACATTCAACAAACCTTCAAAATACTCACTCCATCTCCTTCTCACATCACCACTACTCGTTATCACCTCCCCATTTGCCCCCTTCACTGATGTCCCCATTTGTTCTCTCGTATTACGCACATCATTTACCTCCTTCTAGAACACCTTTTTATTCTCCCTAAAACCTATTGATAATCTCTCACCCCATCTCTCATTTGCCCTCTTTATCACCTCTTGCACCTTTCTCTTGACCTCCTGCCTCTTTCTTTTATACATCTCCAAGTCATTTGCAGTTTTTCCCTGTAAAAATCGCCCAAATGCCTCTCTCTTCTCTTTCACTAATACTCTTACTTCTTCATCCCACCACTCACTACCCTTTCTAATCAACCCACCTCCCACGCTTCTCATGCCACAAGCGTCTTTTCCGCAAGCCATCACTGCTTCCCCAAATACATCCCATTCCTCCCCCACTCCCCTTACCTCCTTTGTTCTCACCTTTTTCCATTCTGTACTCAATCTCTCCTAGTACTTCCTCACACAAGTCTCCTTCCCAAGCTCACTCTCACCACTCTCTTCACCCCAACATTCTCTCTTCTTTTCTGAAAACCCATACAAATCTTCACCTTCGCCTCCACAAGATAATGATCAGACATCCCTCCAGTTGCACCTCTCAGCACATTAACATCCAAAAGTCTCTCTTTCGCGCGCCTATCAATTAACACGTAATCCAATAACGCGCTCTGGCCATCTCTCCTACTTACATACGTATACTTATGTATATCTCGCTTTTTCAAGCAGGTATTTCCAATCACCAGTCCTATTTTCAGCACATAAATCTACAAGCTCTTCACCATTTCCATTTACAACACTGAACACCCCATGTATACCAATCATTCTCTCAACTGCCACATTACTCACATTTGCATTCAAATCACCCATCACTATAACCCGGTCTTGTGCATCAAAACCACTAACACACTCATTCAGCTGCTCCCAAAAGACTTGCCTCTTATCATCTCTCTTCTCATGCCCAGGTGCATATGCACCAATAATCACTCATCTCTCTCCATCAACTTTCAGTTTTACCCATCTCAATCTAGAGTTTACTTTCTTACACTCTATCACATACTCCCACAACTCCTGTTTCAGGAGTAGTGCTACTCCTTCCCTTGCTCTTGTCCTCTCACTAACACCTGACTTTACTCCCATGACATTCCCAAACCACTCTTCCCCCTTTACCCTTGAGCTTCGTTTCACTCAGAGCCAAAACATCCAGGTTCCTTTCCTCAAACATACAACCTATCTCTCCTTTTTTCTCATCTTGGTTACATCCACACACATTTAGACACCCCAATCTGAGCCTTCGAGGAGGATGAGCACTCCCCGCGTGACTCCTTCTTCTGTTTCCCTTTTTAGAAAGTCAAAGTACAAGGAGGGGAGGGTTTCTTCCCCGCCGCTCCCGTCCCCTTTAGTCGCTTTCTACGACACGTGAGGAATGAGTGGGAAGTATTCTTCCTCCCCTATCCCCAGGGATAAATATATATATATATATATATATATATATATATATATATATATATATATATATATATATATATATATATATATATATATATACATATATATATATATATATATATATATATATATATATATATATATATATATATACACGAATAAAGTGCATATGAACGCGCACCTTCATAGAACATACAAACCTCCAACAGCCAGGATCGAACCCGGGACCCCTGTGTGAGAGGCAGGCATGTAACCGCTAGGCTATGGGACTGTATAATAAGAAACAAGTATTCGAAATACTAAGCACTCGAATACCATTCGTCTCACAATGGTGAGCAACGGGGTCTATATCGGTTATTTCCGAACAGACGCACATAGCCAGCTGATAGCGTTTTACCGAACCTAACTGTACAACGCGGAGGTATATGAATACGAATAAAGTGCATATGAACGCGCACCTTCATAGAACATACAAACCTCCAACAGCCAGGATCGAACCCGGGACCCCTGTGTGAGAGGCATGCATATAGACCCCGTTGCTCACCATTGTGAGACGAAGGGTATTCGAGTACTTCGTACTTCGAATAGTTGTTTCCAATTATACAATGCCATAGCCTAGCGGTTAGAATGCCTGCCTCTCACACACGGGTCCCGGGTTCGATCCTGGCTGTTGGAGGTTTGTATGTTCTATGATATATATATATATATATATATATATATATATATATATATATATATATATATATAATGATATGTATATTTTGTATTTCATTTATTATACTTAGTCGCTGTCTCCCACGTTAGCGTAGTAGCGCAAGGAAACAAACGAAAGAATGGTCCAACCGACCCACATACACATGTATATACATATATGCCCACACACGCACATATATATACCTATACATTTCAAGGTATACATACATATGCCTACACAGACACATACATATATACACAAGTACATATTCATACTTGCTGCCATCATCCATTCCTGTCGCCACCCCGCCAAACATGCCCTCCCCCCCTTCCCCACCTCCCCTCGCACGCGCGAGGAAGCGCCAGGTAAAGACAACAAAGGCCACATTCGTTCACACTGTTTCTAGTTGTCATGTGCAATGCTCTGAAACCACGGCTACCTTTCCGCATCCAGGCACCACAAAGCTTTCCATGGTTTACCCCAGACGCTTCACATGCCCTGGTTCAATCCACTGACAGCACGTCGACCCAGGTATAACGCATCGTTCCAATTCCACACTATTCCTTGCACGCCTTTCACCCTCCTGCGTGTTCAGGTCCCGATTGTTGAAAATCTTTTTCACTCCATTCTTCCACCTCCAATTAGATCTCCCACTTTTCCTCGTTCCCTCCACCTCTGACACATATATCTTCTTTGTCAATCTTTACTCACTCATTCTCTCCATGTGCCCAAACCATTTCAAAACACCCTCTTCTGCTCTCTCAACCACACTCTTTTTATTACCACACATCTCTCTTACCCTTTCATTACTTACTCGATCAAACCACCTCATACCACATACTGTCCTCATGCATCTCATTTCCAACGCATCCACCCTCCTCTGCACAACCCTATCTATAGGCCATGCCTCGCAACCATATAAAATTGTTGGAACCACTATTCCTTCAAACATACCCATTTTTGCTCTTCGAGATAACTTTCTCGCCTTCCACACATTCTTCAACGCTCCCATAACCTTCACCCCGTGCCCCACCCTGTGCCTCACTTCCGCTTCCATCCGCTGCCAAATCCACTCGCAGATATCTAAAACACTTCACTTCCTCCAGTTTTTCTCCATTCAAACTTACCTCCCAATCAACTTGTCCCTCAACCCTACTGAACCTAATAACCTTGCTCTTATTTACATTTACTCTAAGCTCTCTTCTTGCACACACTTTACCAGACTCAGTCACCAACTTTTGCAGTTTCTCACCCGAATCAGCCACCAGCGATGTATCATCAGCGAACAGCAACTGACTCACTTTCCAAGCCCTCTCATCGACTACAGACTGCATACTTGCCCCTTTCTCCAAAACTCTTGCATTTGCCTCCCTAACAACTCCATCCATAAACAAATCAAACATCCATGGAGACACACGCACCCCTACCGCAAACCGACATTCACTGAGAACCAATCACTTTCCTCTCTTCCTACTCGTACACTTGCTTTACATCCTTGATAGAAACTTTTCACTGCTTCTCGCAACTTACTTCCCACACCATGTACTCTTAATACCCTCCACAGAGCAGCTCTATGAACTCTATCATATGCATTCTCCATATCCATAAATGCTACATACAAATCCATTTGCTTTTCTAAGTATTTATCACATGCATTCTTAAATGCAAACACCTGATCCACACATCCTCTACCACTTCTGAAACCACACTGCTCTTCCCCAGTCTGATGCTCTATGCATGCCTTGACCCTCTCAATCAATACCCTCCAATATGATTTCCCAGGAAGACTCGGCAAAATTAAACCTCTGTAATTTGAGCACTCACCTTTATTCCCTTTGCCTTTGTACAATGGCACTATGCATGCATTCCGCCAATCCTCAGGCACTTCACCATGAACCATACATACAATGAATATCCTCACCAATCAGTCAACAACACAGTCACCCCCTTTTTTTGATAAATTCCACTGCAATACCATCCAAATCCGCCGCCTTGCCGGCTCTCGTCTTCCGCAAAGCTTTCATTACCTCTTTACTGTTTACCAAACCATTCTCCCTGACCCTTTCACTTCACACACCACCTCGACCTAAATGCCCTATATCTGCCACTCTATCATCAAACACATTCAACAAACCTTCAAAATCCTCACTCCATCTCCTTCTCGCTCTATCACTACTTGTTATTACCTCCCCATTAGCCTGCTTCAACGATGTTCCCATTTGTTCTCTTGTCGTACGCACTTTGTTTTCCTCCTTTCAAAACATCTTTTCATTCTCCCTAAAATTTAACGATACTCTCTAACCCCAACTCTCACTTGCCCTCTTTTTTACCTCTTGTACCTTTCTCTTCACCTCCTGCCTGTTTCTTTTGTGCGTCTCCCAGTCAGTTGCACTGTTTACCTTCAAAAAATCGTCCAAATGCCCCTGTTCTCTTTCCCTAACAATCTCACTTTTTCATCCAACCACTCCTTACCCTTTCTAATCTGCCTACCTCCCACGCTTCTCATGCCACAAGACTCTTTTGCGCAAGCCATCACTACTTCGCTTAATACATCCCATTCCTCCACCACTCCCCATACGTCATTTACTCTCACCTTTTTCCATTCTGCACTCAATCTCTCCTGGTTCTTCCTAATACAAGTTTCCTTTCCAATCTCTCTTACTTTCACCACTCTCTTTACCCCCTCATTCTCTCTTCTTTTCTGAAAACCCCCACAAATCTTCACCTTCGTCTCGACAAGATAATGATCAGACGTCCCTCCAGTTGCCCCTATCAGAATATTAACCTCCAAAAGCACCTGTTTGACGCGCCTATAAATTAACACGAAATCCAATAATGCTCTCTGGCCATCTCTCCTACTTACACACGTATACTTATGTATATCTCTTTTTAATCCAGGTATTCCCAATCACCAGTCCTCTTTCAGCATAAAATCTACAAGCTCTTCACCATTTCCATTAACAACACTGAACACGCCATGTACATCAACTATTCCCTCAACTGCCACATTACTCACCTTTGCATTCAAATCCCCTATCACTATAACCCGGTCTCGAGCATCAAAACTACTAACACACTCACTCAGCTGCTCCCAAAACACTTGCCTCTCATAATACTTCTTCTCATGACCAGGTGCATATGCACCAATAATCACACATCTCTCTCTCTCTCTCTCTCTCTCTCTCTCTCTATATATATATATATATATATATATATATATATATATATATATATATATATATATATATATATATATATATATATATGTATATATATATATATAAAATGGGAAACAGAAGAAGGAGTCACGCGGGGAGTGCTCATCCTCCTCGAAGGCTCAGAGTGGGGTGCCTAAATGTGTGTGGATGTAACCAAGATGTGAAAAAAGGAGAGATAGGTAGTATGTTTGAGGAAAGGAACCTGGATGTTTTGGCTCTGAGTGAAACGAAGCTCAAGGGTAAAGGGGAAGAGTGGTTTGGAAATGTCTGGGGAGTGAAGTCAGGGGTTAGTGAGAGGACAAGAGCAAGGGAAGGAGTAGCAATACTCCTGAAACAGGAGTTGTGGGAGTATGTGATAGAATGTAAGAAAGTAAATTCTCGATTAATATGGGTAAAATTGAATGTTGATGGAGAGAGGTGGGTGATTATTGGTGCATATGCACCTGGGCATGAGAAGAAAGATCATGAGAGGCAAGTGTTTTGGGAGCAGCTAAATGAGTGTGTTAGCGGTTTTGATGCACGAGACCGGGTTATAGTGATGGGTGATTTGAATGCAAAGGTGAGTAATGTGGCAGTTGAGGGAATAATTGGTGTGCATGGGGTGTTCAGTGTTGTAAATGGAAATGGTGAGGAGCTTGTAGATTTATGTGCTGAAAAAGGACTGATGATTGGGAATACCTGGTATAAAAAGCGAGATATACATAAGTATACTTATGTAAGTAGGAGAGATGGCCAGAGAGCGTTATTGGATTACGTGTTAATTGACAGGCGTGCGAAAGAGAGACTTTTGGATGTCAATGTGCTGAGAGGTGCAACTGGAGGGATGTCTGATCATTATCTTGTGGAGGCTAAGGTGAAGATTAGTATGGGTTTTCAGAAAAGAAGAGTGAATATTGGGGTGAAGAAGGTGGTGAGAGTAAGTGAGCTTGGGAAGGAGACCTGTGTGAGGAAGTATCAGGAGAGACTGTGTACAGAATGGAAAAAGGTGAGAACAATGGAAGTAAGGGGAGTGGGGGAGGAATGGGATGTATTTAGGGAATCAGTGATGGATTGCGCAAAAGATGCTTGTGGCATGAGAAGAGTGGGAGGTGGGCTGTTTAGAAAGGGTAGTGAGTGGTGGGATGAAGAAGTAAGAGTATTAGTGAAAGAGAAGAGAGAGGCATTTGGACGATTTTTGCAGGGAAAAAATGCAATTGAGTGGGAGAAGTATAAAAGAAAGAGACAGGAGGTCAAGAGAAAGGTGCAAGAGGTGAAAAAAAGGGCAAATGAGAGTTGGGGTGAGAGACTATCAGTAAATTTTAGGGAGAATAAAAAGATGTTCTGGAAGGAGGTAAATAGGGTGCGTAAGACAAGGGAGCAAATGGGAACTTCAGTGAAGAGCGTAAATGGGGAGGTGATAACAAGTAGTGGTGATGTGAGAAGGAGATGGAATGAGTATTTTGAAGGTTTGTTGAATGTGTCTAATGACAGAGTGGCAGATATAGGGTGTTTGGGTCGAGGTGGTGTGCAAAGTGAGAGGGTTAGGGAAAATGATTTGGTAAACAGAGAAGAGGTAGTAAAAGCTTTGCGGAAGATGAAAGCCGGCAAGGCAGCAGGTTTGGATGGTATTGCAGTGGAATTTATTAAAAAAGGGGGTGACTGTATTGTTGACTGGTTGGTAAGGTTATTTAATGTATGTATGACTCATGGTGAGGTGCCTGAGGATTGGCGGAATGCGTGCATAGTGCCATTGTACAAAGGCAAAGGGGATAAGAGTGAGTGCTCAAATTACAGAGGTATAAGTTTGTTGAGTATTCCTGGTAAATTATATGGGAGGGTATTGATTGAGAGGGTGAAGGCAGGTACAGAGCATCAGATTGGGGAAGAGCAGTGTGGTTTCAGAAGTGGTAGAGGATGTGTGGATCAGGTGTTTGCTTTGAAGAATGTATGTGAGAAATACTTAGAAAAGCAAATGGATTTGTATGTAGCATTTATGGATCTGGAGAAGGCATATGATAGAGTTGATAGAGATGCTCTGTGGAAGGTATTAAGAATATATGGTGTGGGAGGCAAGTTGTTAGAAGCAGTGAAAAGTTTTTATCGAGGATGTAAGGCATGTGTTCGTGTAGGAAGAGAGGAAAGTGATTGGTTCTCAGTGAATGTAGGTTTGCGGCAGGGGTGTGTGATGTCTCCATGGTTGTTTAATTTGTTTATGGATGGGGTTGTTAGGGAGGTAAATGCAAGAGTCTTGGAAAGAGGGGCAAGTATGAAGTCTGTTGGGGATGAGAGAGCTTGGGAAGTGAGTCAGTTGTTGTTCGCTGACGATACAGCGCTGGTGGCGGATTCATGTGAGAAACTGCAGAAGCTGGTGACGGAGTTTGGTAAAGTGTGTGGAAGAAGAAAGTTAAGAGTAAATGTGAATAAGAGCAAGGTTATTAGGTACAGTAGGGTTGAGGGTCAAGTCAATTGGGAGGTGAGTTTGCATGGAGAAAAACTGGAGGAAGTGAAGTGTTTTAGATATCTGGGAGTGGATCTGTCAGCGGATGGAACCATGGAAGCGGAAGTGGATCATAGGGTGGGGGAGGGGGCGAAAATTTTGGGAGCCTTGAAAAATGTGTGGAAGTCGATAACATTATCTCGGAAAGCAAAAATGGGTATGTTTGAAGGAATAGTGGTTCCAACAATGTTGTATGGTTGCGAGGCGTGGGCTATGGATAGAGTTGTGCGCAGGAGGATGGATGTGCTGGAAATGAGATGTTTGAGGACAATGTGTGGTGTGAGGTGGTTTGATCGAGTAAGTAACGTAAGGGTAAGAGAGATGTGTGGAAATAAAAAGAGCGTGGTTGAGAGAGCAGAAGAGGGTGTTTTGAAATGGTTTGGGCACATGGAGAGAATGAGTGAGGAAAGATTGACCAAGAGGATATATGTGTCGGAGGTGGAGGGAACGAGGAGAAGAGGGAGACCAAATTGGAGGTGGAAAGATGGAGTGAAAAGGATTTTGTGTGATCGGGGCCTGAACATGCAGGAGGGTGAAAGGAGGGCAAGGAATAGAGTGAATTGGAGCGATGTGGTATACAGGGGTTGACGTGCTGTCAGTGGATTGAATCAAGGCATGTGAAGCGTCCGGGGTAAACCATGGAAAGCTGTGTAGGTATGTATATTTGCGTGTGTGGACGTGTGTATGTACATGTGTATGGGGGGGTTGGGCCATTTCTTTCGTCTGTTTCCTTGCGCTACCTCGCAACCGCGGGAGACAGCGACGAGGTATAAAAAAAAAAAAATATATATATATATATATATATATATATATATATATATATATATATATATATATATATATATATATATCTTTTCTTTCTTTTAAACTATTCGCCATTTCCCGCGTTAGCGAGGTAGCGTTAAGAACAGAGGACTGGGCCTTTTTTGGAATATCCTCACCTGGCCCCCTCTCTTCCTTCTTTTGGAAGATTTAAAAAAAAAAAAAAACGAGAGGGGAGGATTTCCAGTCCCCCCGCTCCCTCCCCTTTTAGACGCCTTCTACGACACGCAGGAAATACGTGGGAAGTATTCTTAATCCCCTATCCCTAGGGATATATATATATATATATATATATATATATATATATATATATATATATATATATATATATATATATATATATATATATATATTTGTTTATTCATTTATTTATTTATTTATTTCATTTATTTTGCTTTTTCGCTGTCTCCCGCGTTAGCGAGGTAGCGCAAGGAAACAGACGAAAGAATGGCCCAACCCACCCACTTACACATTTATATACATACAACGTCCACACAAGCAAATATACATACCTATACATCTCAACGTATACATATATATACACACACAGACATCTACATATATACACATGCACATAATTCATACTGTGCCTTTATTCATTCCCATCGCCACCCTGCCACACATGATATAACAACCTCCTCCCCCCTTATGTGTGCCAGGTAGTGCTAGCAAAAGACAAAAAAGCCCCCATTCGCTCACACTCAGTCTCTAGCTGTCATGTAATAATGCACTGAAACAACAGCTCCCTTTCCACATCCAGGCCCCACAGAACTTTCCATGGTTTACCTCAGACGCTTCACATGCCCTGGTTCAATCCATTGACAGCACGTCGACCCCTGTTTACCACATCGTTCCAATTCACTCTATTCCTTGCACGCCTTTCACTCTCCTGCATGTTCAGGCCCCGGTCACTCAAAATCTTTTTCACTCCATCTTTCCACCTCCAATTTGGTCTCCCACTTCTCCTCGTTCCCTCCACCTCTGACACATATATCCTCTTAGTCAATCTTTCCTCACTCATTCTCTCCATGTGACCAAACCATTTCAAAACACCCTCTTATGCTCTCTCAACCACACTCTTTTTGTTACCACACATCTCTCTTACCCTATGATTACTTACTCGATCAAACCACCTCACACCACATATTGTCCTCAAACATCTCATTTCCAGCACATCCACCCTCCTCTGCACAACTCTATCTATAGCCCACGCCTCGCAACCATATAAATTGTTGGAACCACTATTCCTTCAAACATACTCATTTTTGCTTTCCGAGATAATGTTCTCGACTTCCACACATTCTTCAGAACTTTCGCCCCCTCCCCCACCCTATGATTCACTTCTGCTTCCATGGTTCCATCCGCTGCCAAATCCACTCTCAGATATCTAAAACACTTTACTTTCTCAAGTTTTTCACCATTCAAACTTACCTCCCAGTTGTCTTGACCCTCAACCCTACTGTACCTAATAACCTTGCTCTTATTCACATTTACTCTCAGATTTCTTCCTTCACACACTTTACCAAAATCAGTCACCAGCTTTTGCAGTTTCTCACATGAATCAGCCACCAGCGATGTATCATCAGCGAACAACAACTGACTCACTTCCCAAGCTCTCTCATCCACAACGGACTGCAAACTTGGCCCTCTTTCCAAAACTCTTGCATTCACTTTCCTAACAACCCCATCCATAAACAAATCAACCAACCATAGGGACATCACGCACCCCTGTCGCAAATCAACATTCACTGAGAACCAATCACTTTCCTCTCTTCCTACACGTACACATGCCTTACATCCTCGATAAAAACTTTTCACTGCTTCTAACAACTTGCCCCGCACACCATAGATTCTTAATACCTTCCACAGAGCATCTCCGTCAACTCTCTCATATCCCTTCTCCAGATCCATAAATGCTACATACAAATCCATTTGCTTTTCTAAATATTTCTCACATACATTCTTCAAAGCAAACACCTGATCCACACATCCTCTACCACTTCTGAAACCACACTGCTTTTCCCTATTCTGATGCTCTGTACATGCCTTCACCCTCTCAATCAATACCCTCCCATATAATTTACCAGGAATACTCAACAAACTTATACCTCTGTAATTTGAGCACTCACTTTTATCCCCTTTGCCTTTCTATAATGGCACTATGCAAGCATTCCGCCAATCCTCAGGCACCTCACCATGAGTCATACATACATTAAATAATCTTACCAACCAGTCAACAATACAGTCACCCCCTTTTTCAATAAATTTCACTGCAATACCATCCAAACCCGCTGCCTTGCCGGCTTTCATCTTCCGCAAAGCTTTTACCACCTCTTCTCTGTTTACCAACTCATTCTCCCAAACCCTCTCACTTTGCACACCACCTTGACCAAAACACGCTATATCTGCCACATTCAACAAACCTTCAAAATACTCACCCCATCTCCTTCTCACATCACCACTACTTGTTATCACCTCCCTGTTAACCCCGTTCATTGATGTTTCCATTTGTTTCCTTGTCTTACGCACTTTATTTACCTCCTTCCAAAACATCTTTTTATTCTCCCAAAAATTTAATGATACTCTTTCATCCCAACTCTCATTTGGCTTCTTTTTCACCTCTTGCACTTTTCTCTTGACCTTCTGCCTCTTTCTTTTATACATCCCCCAGTCATTTGCATTATTTTCCTGGATATATCGTCCAAATGCCTCTCTCTTCTCTTTCACTAATAATCTTACTTCTTCATCCCACCACTCACTACCTTTTCTAATCTGCCCACCTCCAACACGTCTCATGCCACAAGCATCTTGTGCACAAGCCATCAGTGCTTCCCTAAATACATCCAATTCCTCCCCCACTCCCCTTACGTCCTTTGTTCTCACCTTTTTCCATTCTGTACTCAGTCTCTCCTGGTACTTCCTCACACACGTCTCCTTCCCAAGCTCACTTACTCTCACCACTCCCTTCATCCCAACTTTCTCTCTTCTTTTCTGAAAACCTCTACAAATCTTCACTTTCGCCTCCACAAAATAATGATCAGACATCCCTCCAGTTGCACCTCTCAGCACATCAACATCTAAAAGTCTCTCTATCGCGCGCCTATCAGTTAACACGTAATCCAATAACGCTCTCCTGCCACTTCTCCTACTTACATATATATACTTATGTATATCTCTCTTTTTAAACCAGGTATTCCCAATCACCAGTCCTTTTTCAGCACATAAATCTACAAGCTCTTCACCATTTCCATTTACAACACTGAACACCCCATGTACACCAATTATTCCCTCAACTGCCACATTACTCACCTTTGCATTCAAATCACCCATCACTATAAGCCGGTCTCGTGCATCAAAACTACTAACACACTCACTCAGCTGCTCCCAAAACACTTGCTTCTCATGATCTTTCTTCTCATGCCCAGGGGCATATGCACCAATAATCACCCATCTCACTCCATGCACTTTCAGTTTTACCTATATCAATCTAGAGTTTACTTTCTAGATTATTTTCCCTCGATATAACAAAGATGATAAAGGTAGCAGACTGTTTTCATTTGAGACACAAAAGGTAATAATGGACGTAGCAGAGTGTTCTCCCTCGAGTAAACAAATATAATGATGGAGATAGTAAAGTGTTAATGGTGGAGTTAGAAGAGTGTTCTCCCTCAACATACCAAAGTTAATAATAGAGTTGACAGAGTTGTCCCCTTGAACATACCAAATATGATGATGGGGTAACAGAGTATTCTCCCTCAACTTTCCAAAGATAATGACGGAGGTATCAGGGTGTTCCCCCTAAACAAAACAAAGATAATGATAGAAGTAGCAGAGTTTTCTCCCTCAACATATCGCAGATGATAGTAATGTTGGCAAAGTTTTCTCCATAAGCATACCAAATATAATGTCGGAGGTGACAGAGCGTTTTCCCTCAGCGTAAAAACATAATGATGGAGGCAGCAGAGTGTTCTCCGTCAGTATATCAAACATAATGATGGAGGCAGCAGAGTGTTCTCCGTCAGTATATCAAACATAATGATGGAGGCAGAAGAGTGTTCTCCGTCAGTATATCAGACATAATGATGGAGGCAGCAGACTGTTCTCCGTCAGTATATCAAACATAATGATAAAGGAAGAAGAGCTTTCTCCCTCAACACAACAAAGATAATGATAGAGGTAAAAGAGTGTTCTCTCTCAACTAAAAAAAGATAATGATAGACGTTGCAGAGTGTTCTCCCTCAAAATACCAAAATTAATGATGGAGATAGTAGGGTGTTTTCCCTCTACACACCAATGATAATGATGGGGGCAGTAAAGTGTTCTCCCTTAAACACAAACATAATGAAGGAGGTAGCAGAGTGTTCTTCTTCAACAAAGAAAAAATATGGAGGTAGCAGAATGTTCTCCCTTAGCACATTAAAAGTAAAAAATGGAGATAGAAGAGTTTTCTCCCTCAACACAACAAATGTAATGACGGAGGTAGCAGTGTTCTTTCTCGACAATCAAAGATGATGATAGCGGTAGGCAGAGTGTTCTCCCTCAACGCAACAAAGATAATGATGGAGGTATTAGTGTTGTTGCTCATCAAATCAAATATAGTGATGTAGGTAGCAGAGGGCTCTCCCTCAGCACAATAAAGATAATGATGGAGGAAGCAGAGTGATCTCTCTCAACTCATTAAAGATAAAGATGAAGACAGGATTGCTCTCTCTCTCTCTCTCTCTCTCTCTCTCTCTCTCTCTCTCTCTCTCTCTCTCTCTCTCTCTCTATCTCTCTCTCTCTCTCTCTCTCTCTCTCTCTCTCTCTCTCTCTCTCTCTCTCTCTCTCTCTCTCTCTCACTCAACACAATAACCATAATGTTGGAGGTAATGCAGTGTTCTCACTCAACACAACAAAGATAACGATGGAGCTAGCAGCGTGTTCTCCCTGGAAACACCAAAGATAATAATGGATGTAGCGGAGTGTTCTCCCTCAACGCACAAAATAACATGGAAGTGTTCAAGTGTTCTCTCTCAACACATGAAAGATCATCGTGGAGGAAGCAGAGTGTTCTCCCTCAACACAACAAAAATAATAATGGAGTTAGCAGTGTTCTCTCTTGAAACTCCAAAGATAATGATGAATGTATCTGAGTGTTTTCCCTCAACATGATAAGCATAATGAAGGAGGTAGCACAGTGTTTCTCTCAACATACTAAATATAATGATGGACGTAACAGAGTGTTCTCCCTCAACATAAGAAAGATAATCATGGAGACAGCAGTGTTCCCCCTCGACATACCAAAGATAATGATAGAGATGGAAGGGTGATTTCCCTCGAAACACGAAAGACACTGGTGGGGGTAAGACAATCTTCTCCCTTAAAACAACAAAGATAATGATGGAACTGCAGAGTTATTTCCCTCAACACAACAAAGAAAATGAAGAAGGTAGCAGAGTGTTCTCCCTCAAAATATCAAAGACAATGATATAGGTAGCAGAGAGTTCACCCACAACAAAACAAAGATAAAGATGAAGATAGCAGATAATTCTCATTCAACACAGAAAATATGATGATGGAGGGAGCAGTTCGTTCTCCCTTAAAGCACCAAAGATGATGCTGGAGGTAACAAAGAGTTTTCCCTCAACACACCAAAATAATAATGGAGGTAGCAAGGCGTTCTCCCTTAATACACCAAAGATAATACTGGAGGTAGCACAGTGGTCTCCCTCAACATACGAAAATAATAATGGAGGTAGGAGAGTGTTCTTGACTATATCAAAGATAATGTTAAAGTTAACAGAGTGTTTTCCCAAAACTCAAAGATAATGAAGCAGCATATTTTTCTCCCTTGATAAACTAAAGATAATAATGAAACTAGCAGAGTGTTCTCCCTGAACACAACAAACAATGATAGAGGTAGGAGACGGTTCTCGTTTAAACCACCAAAGATAATGATGAAGGAAGCAATGCGCTCTCCCTAGACAAACTAAAGATAATGGACACAATAGAGCATTTTCTCTCAATAAAACAGATAATATGGAAGGTAGGAGAGTATTCTCCCTCATCACAACAAAGAGAGTGACGAAAGTAGCAGTGTTCTCCATGGACATATCAGATATAATGATGGAAGAGCACACTGTTCTCCCTATACACAACAAGGATAATTAAGGAAGCAGCAGATAGTTCTCCCTTGACAGACCAAAGATAATGATGGATGAAGCAATGTTCTCCCTTAACACAACAACATGATGATTGTGGTGGTAGTTGAGTGTTCTCAAAATACAAGAATAAATATGGAGGTAGCAGAGTGTGTTCCTTTGAAACACTAAATTTAATGCTGGTCACAGAAGAGAGTTCTCCCTTAACAAAACAAGATAATGGTGGAGATAGCAGAACGTTTTCTCGAAAAACAAGAGTGGTGGAAGTGGCAGAGAGTTCCCCCTCAACGCAACAAAGTAATGATGGAGGTAGCAGAGTGTTTGTCTTCAATACATCAAAGATAATGATGGAGGTAGTAGCGTGTTCTCCCTCACTATCCAAAATATGATGATGGAGGTAGCAGGGTGCCTTCCCTCAACATAACAAAATAATGGAGGTAGAGCTTTCTCCTGGAACATACCAAAGATAATGATGGAGGGATCAGAACGCTCTCCCTCAATGTAATGAAAATAAAAATGAAGGTTGCAGTGTGTTCTCCATCAACACAACCAAAATAATGGTGGAGATAGCGGAGGCATCTCCTTGAACACTACAGACACAATAATGGAGAGGGCAGAGTGTTCTCCCTCAATGTTGATGATGGAGGTAGCAGAGTATTCTCCCTCAGAACAACAAGGATATTGAAGGAAGCAGCACAGTGCGTTATTCCTTAACACACCAAAGATAATGATGGAAGTAAAATATTGTTTCCCACAACACAACACGGATAGTGATGTAGGTAGCATGATTGTTTTCCCTGAACAAATTAAACAAAACGTTGGACATAGCAGAGTATTCTCTCCGAACATACACCAAACACAATGATGGAGGTAACAAAGTGTTATTCAAAACAAAGAAAATTATGGAGGTAATAAGGTGTTCTTCCAAACACACCAAAGATAATGATGGAGATAGTGGAGATTCTTCCTCAACAAAACATAAATAAAGATAAAGGTAGCAGGGTGTTCTCCCTCAACACATTAAAGAAAATGGTGAAGGTAGCAGATTATTCTCCCTCAGTACTAAGATAACGATGGAGGTAACAGAGACCTCACCATCAACACAACAAAGATAATGATGTATGTAGGAGCGATGTCCCTCAACATACCAAATATACCGATGGAAGTAGTTGAGTCTTTTCCCTCAACACAACAAAGATAAAGATGGAGGTAGCAAAGTGTCCTTCCACAAAAAAAAAAAAAAAAAATGACAATGATGGAGAAGCCACAGTGTTCTTCCACAACACACCAATGATGGAGGTAGCACAGTGTTCTCCCTCAACACACCAAAGATAATGATGGTAATACGACAAAGATACTAAACAAGTAAGACGATATTTTCCCTTAACATAGCAAAGAAAATACTGGAAGTAACACTCTTCTCCCTCAACACACTAGATAATGCTGGAGGTAGCATAGTGTTCTCCCTGGTCACACTAAAGATAATGCTGGAGGTAGCATAGTGTTCTCCCTCAACACACTAGATAATGCTGGAGGTAGCATAGTGTTCTCCCTCAACACACTAGATAATGCTGGAGGTAGCATAGTGTTCTCCCTCAACACACTAGATAATGCTGGAGGTAGCATAGTGTTCTCCCTCAACACACTAGATAATGCTGGAGGTAGCATAGTGTTCTCCCTCAACACACTAGATAATGCTGGAGGTAGCATAGTGTTCTCCCTCAACACACTAGATAATGCTGGAGGTAGCATAGTGTTCTCCCTCAACACACTAGATAATGCTGGAGGTAGCATAGTGTTCTCCCTGGTCACGCTAAAGATAATGCTGGAGGTAGCATAGTGTTCTCCCTGGTCACACTAGATAATGCTGGAGGTAGCATAGTGTTCTCCCTCAACACACTAGACAATGTGTTCTCCCTGGTCACACTAAAGATAATGCTGGAGGTAGCATAGTGTTCTCCCTGGTCACGCTAAAGATAATGCTGGAGGTAGCATAATGTTCTCCCTGGTCACGCTAAAGATAATGATGGAGGTAGCATAGTGTTCTCCCTGGTCACACTAAAGATAATGCTGGAGGTAGCATAGTGTTCTCCCTGGTCACGCTAAAGATAATGATGGAGATAGTATTTTCATTCAAAACAATAAGGATAACAATGGGGTTACCCGAGTATTCTACCTCAATACAACATATATAGTGATGGAGATAGCAGAGTGTTTTTCTTCAATACATGAAACATAATGATGGAGGTAGTAGCGTGTTCTCCCTCAATATCAAAATATGGTGATGGAGGTAGCAGGGTGCCTTCCCTCAACATAACAAAATAATGAAGGTACAGTTTTCTCCTGGAACATACCAAAGATAATGATGGAGGGAATAGAATGCTCTCCCTCAATTTAACAAAAATAATGATGGAGGTTGCATTGTGTTCTCCATCAACACAACAAAAACAATGCTGGAGGTAGCGGATCATTCTCTTTCAACACCACAGACATAATGATGGAGATAATTGAGTGCTCTCCCTAAATATATCAATGATAATGATGGAGGTAGGGGAGTGTTCTCCCTAAAAGCAACAAAAATAATGAAGTAGCACAGTGCGTTATTCCTCAACACACAAAAGATAATGATAGAAATGGCAGACAATTTTCCCTTAACATCGACCAAGATAACGATGGATGTAGTAGAATGTTTTCCCTCAACACAACACGGATAGTGATGTAGGTAGCAGAGTGTTCTCTCTTAACATACAAAAGACAGTGATAGAGGTAACAAAGTGTTCTTGAAAACAAAGATAATGATGAGGTAGTAGGGTGTTCTCCCTCAACACACCTACGATAATGATGAAGGTAGAGAGTTTTTTCCTTAAGACAACAAAAATAAAGATAAAAGTAGCAGGGCTTTCTCTCTCAACACGTTAGACAATGGTGGAGGTAGCAAATTATTCTCCGTCAGTACTAAGATAATGATGGAGGTAACAGCGACATCCCCATCAACACAACAAAGATAATGATATATGTAGGAGCGATCTTTCTCAACATACCATAGATACTAAAGGAAGTAGCTGAGTGTTTTCCCTCAACACAACAAGATAAACATGGAGGTAGCAAAGTGTCCTTCCTCAAGAAAACGATGATAATGATGGAGATACCAGTGTTCTTCCACAACACAACAAAGATAATGATGGAGGAAGCAGACTGTTTTCTATTAACGCAACAAAGATGGTGATGGAAGTAGCAGAGATTCCTCCTTCAACATACCAAAGAAAATGATGAAGGTAGCAGAGTGTTCTTCCTCAACACATCAAAGATCCTGGACAAGTAGGACGAAATTCTCCCTTAACACACCAGATAATGCTGGAGGAAGCATGGTGTTCTCCCTGCTCACACTAAAGATAATGATGGAGTTATCATTTTCTCCCAAAACAACAAAGAAAGAATAAAAGTACCTGAGTGTTCTCAATGGACACAAAATATATAATGAAGGAAGTAGCAGAGTATTATCCTTCAAAATGAAAAAGGCGATGGAGATAGCAGAATGTTCTCCCTCATCATATCAAAGGTAATGATGGAGGTAGCAGAATGTTCTCCCTCAACATACTGAAGATATTGATGGAGGTAGTAAAGTGTTCTCCCTCAACATACTATAGTTGTTCATGGTGGTAGAATGTTCTCCCTCAACACATCAAAGATAATGATGGAGGTAGCAGAGTGATCTCCTTCAGCATAATAAAGACAATTATGGAGGTATAGAATGTTCTTCCTCAAAGTAATAAAGGTATCGATGGAGGTAGCCGAGTGTTCTCTTGAACACTACAAATATAATGATGGAGGTAGCAGTGTTCTCTCTCAACAAATGAAACGTAACCATGGAGGTAGCAGAGAAAATGAGGGATATAACTAAGTGTTCTCCCTTAACACACCAAAGATAATGAGGGATATAACTAAGTGTTCTCCCTTAACACACCAAAGATAATGAGGGATATAACTAAGTGTTCTCCCTTAACACACCAAAGATAATGACGGAGCAAGCAAACTTTTTCTCTCAAAGATAGTGATGGAGGTAGCAGTGTTCTTCCTCAACACACCAAATGTAATGATGGGGGTAGCAGAGTTTTCTCCTTCAACACAACAAAGATATTGAACTAGTAAGGCAATATTCTCCCTTAACATAGCAAAGTATAATGCGAGTAAAAGTGTTCTCCCTCAACACACCAGATAATGCTGGAGGTAGCAGAGTGTTCTCCCTGGTCACACTAAAGATAATGATGGAGATAATATTTTCTCTCACAACAACAAAGATAACAATGGGGGTACCTGAGTGTTCTCACACACCAATATATATATATATATATATATATATATATATATATATATATATATATATATATATATATATATATATATATATATATATATATATATATATATATAATGATGGAGGTAGTACGGTGTTCTCCCTCAATACATCAAAGATAATGATGGAGATAATGGTGTTCTCCCTCAAAACATTAGAGAAAATGAGAGAGATAGCAGGGTGTTCTCCCTCAACACGCCATAGATAATATGGTATCGGGGAGTTTTCCTTCGAGAAACCAAAGATAATGAAGTAGCAGCGTCTTCTTCCTTAACGCAAGAAGGATAATGATGGAGGTAGCAGAGTGTTCTCCCTCAACACAACATAGATAATCATGGGGGTAGCAGAGCGTTCTCCCTCAACACACCAGCGATAATGAAAGAAGCAATGCGCTCTCCCTTGATACACTCAAGATAATGGACACAACAGAGCGTTCTCCTTCAATATATCAGATATAACGTTGAAGGTAGAAACGTATTCTCCCTCAATACAACAAAGAGTGACGAAAGTAGCATTGTTCTCCCTGAACATAGATATAATGATGGAGGAGCAGACTGTTCGGAAAATATAAAACAAGGATAATTAAGGAAGCAGCAGATTGCTCTCCCTAAACAGACCAAAAATAATGATGGACGAAGGAATGGTCTCCCTTAATACAACAAACATGACGATTGTGGTAGTACATTGTTCTCAAAATACAGAAATAAATACGGAGGTAGTAGAATGTTCTGTGAAACACCAAAGACAATGATGGACACAGCAGAGAGTTCTCCCTGAACACAACAAACATGACGATTGTGGTAGTAAATTGTTCTCAAAATACAGAAATAAATACGGAGGTAGTAGAATGTTCTGTGAAACACCAAAGACAATGATGGACACAGTAGAGTTCTCTCTCAACACAACAACGATAATGATGGAGATAGTAGAACATTATCTCGAAAAACAAGAGTGATGGAAGTGGCAGAGTGTTCTCCCTCAAAACAATAATGATGGTTTTTTTTTTTTATACTTTGTCGCTGTCTCCCTCGTTTGCGAGGTAGCGCAAGGAAACAGACGAAAGAAATGGCCTAACCCCCCCCCCCCATACACATGTATATACATACGTCCACACACGCAAATATACATACCTACACAACTTTCCATGGTTTACCCCAGACGCTTCACATGCCCTCATTCAATCCACTGACAGCACGTCAAACCCGGTATACCACATCGCTCCAATTCACTCTATTCCTTGCCCTCCTTTCACCCTCCTGCATGTTCAGGCCCCGATCACACAAAATCTTTTTCACTCCATCTTTACACCTCCAATTTGGTCTCCCTCTTCTCCTCGTTCCCTCCACCTCCGACACATATATCCTCTTGGTCAATCTTTCCTCACTCATTCTCTCCATGTGCCCAAACCACTTCAAAACACCCTCTTCTGCTCTCTCAAGCACGCTCTTTTTATTTCCACACATCTCTCTTACCCTTACGTTACTCACTCGATCAAACCACCTCACATTGTCCTCAAACATCTCATTTCCAGCACATCCATCCTCCTGCGCACAACTCTATCCATAGCCCACGCCTCGCAACCATACAACATTGTTGGAACCACTATTCCTTCAAACATACCCATTTTTGCTTTCCGAGATAATGTTCTCGACTTCCACACATTCTTCAAGGCCCCCAGAATTTTCGCCCCCTCCCCCACCCTATGATCCACTTCCGCTTCCATGGTTCCATCCGCTGCCAGATCCACTCCCAGATATCTAAAACACTTCACTTCCTCCAGTTTTTCTCCATTCAAACTCACCTCCCAATTGACTTGACCCTCAACCCTACTGTACCTAATAACCTTGCTCTTATTCACATTTACTCTTAACTTTCTTCTTCCACACACTTTACCAAACTCAGTCACCAGCTTCTGCAGTTTCTCACATGAATCAGCCACCAGCGCTGTATCATCAGCGAACAACAACTGACTCACTTCCCAAGCTCTCTCATCCCCAACAGACTTCATACTTGCCCCTCTTTCCAAACTCTTGCATTTACCTCCCTAACAACCCCATCCATAAACAAATTAAACAACCATGGAGACATCACACACCCCTGCCGCAAACCTACATTCACTGAGAACCAATCACTTTCCTCTCTTCCTACACGTACACATGCCTTACATCCTCGATAAAAACTTTTCACTGCTTCTAACAACTTTCCTCCCACACCATATATTCTTAATACCTTCCACAGAGCATCTCTATCAACTCTATCATATGCCTTCTCCAGATCCATAAACGCTACATACAAATCCATTTGCTTTTCTAAGTATTTCTCACATACATTCTTCAAAGCAAACACCTGATCCACACATCCTCTACCACTTCTGAAACCACACTGCTCTTCCCCAATCTGATGCTCTGTACATGCCTTCACCCTCTCAATCAATACCCTCCCATATAATTTACCAGGAATACTCAACAAATGGAGGTATTGGAGGTATTAGTATGTTTTCCCTCACTATCCAAAATATGGAGATGGAGGTAGCAGGGTGCCTTCCCTCAACATAACAAAATAATGGAGGTAGAGCTTTCTCCTTGAACATACCAAAGATAATGATGGAGGGGACAGAGTTCTCTCCCTAAATGTAACAAAAATAATGATGGAGGCTCCAATGTGTTCTCCATCAACACAACAAAAATAATGGTGGAGGTAGCGGAGCATTCTCCCTCAACACCACACACATAATGATGGCGATAGCAAAGTGTTCTCCCTCAAAATAACAAAGATAATGAAGGAAGTAGCACAGTGCGTTATTCAACACATCAAAGATAATGTTGGAAATAGCAGACAGTTTTCCCTCAACACATCAAAGATAATGAAGGAGGTGGCAGAATGTTTTCCCTTAACATACTAAAGATAATGATGGACGTACTAGAGTGTTCTCTCTGAACTTACCAAAGACAATAAGGAAGGTAGCAAAGTGTTCTGGAAAACAAAGATAATGATGGAGGTAGTAGGGTGTTCTCCTTCAAAGTGTCCTTTCTCAACAAAACAATGATGATGATGGATATACCAGAGTGTTCTTCCACAACATATGAAAGATAATGATGGAGGACGCAGACTGTTTTCTCTTAACGCAAAAAAAGATAGTGATGGAGGTAGCGGAGATTTCCCCCTCAACACACCAAAGATAATGATGAAGGTAGCAGAGAGTTCTACCTCAACACAACAAAGATACTGAACAAGTAGGACGAAATACTCCCTTAACATAAGAAAGAAAATAATGGAAGTAACTGTCTTCTCCCTCAACACTTCAGATAATGCTAGATGGAGCATGGTGTTCACCATGGTCACATTAAAGATAATGATGGAGATATTACCTTCCCTTAAAACAACAAAGATAACAATAGAGGTAACTGAATGTTCTCACAGAACACAAACTATATAATGATGGAGGAAGCACAGTGTTTCCTTCAACATAAAAAAGACGATGGAGGTAGTAAAATGTTCTCCCTCATCATATCGAAGATAATGATGGAGGTAGCAGAATGTTCTCTCTCAACATACTAAAGATAATGATGAACCTAATAAGGTGTTCTCCCTCAACATACAAAAGATGTTCATGGTAGTAGAGTGTTCTCCCTCAACATATCAGACAACGATGGAGGTAACAGTGTGATCTCCTTCAGCACAATAAAGACAATGACGGAGGTATATATTGTTCTCCCTCAAAGTAATAAAGATATCGGCGGAGGTAGCCAAGTGTTCTGAACACTACAAATATAATGATGGAGGTAGCGGAGTATTCTCTCTCAACAAATGAAACGTAATGATGGAGATAGTAGAGTGCTCTATCTCAAAACATCAGAGAAAATGAGGGAGACAGCAGAGTGTTCTCCCTTAACACACCAAAGATAATGACGGAGGTAGCTGACAGTTTTCTCTCAACACAACAAAGATAGAGATGAAGGTAGCACAGTGTTCTCCCTCAACGTACCAAAGATAATGATGGATGTAGAAGTGTTTTCTTCAACAGAACAAAGGTATTGAGCAAGGAAGGCGATATTCTCCCTAAACATAGCAAAGTACAATGGAAGTAACAGTCTTCTTATTCAACAAACCAGATGTTGCTGGAGGTAGCATAATGTTCTCTCTGGTCAAACTAAAGATAACGATGGAGATAGTATTTTCCCTCAAAACAACATAGATAACAATAGGGGTACCTGAGTTTTCTCACTCAACACAACATATATAATGTTGGAGGTAGCAGAGTATTTTCCTTCAACACAGAAAAGACGATGGAGGTAGCAGAATGTTCTCCCTCATCATACCAAAGGTAATGATGGAGGTAGCAGAATGTTCTCCCTGAATATACTAAGGATAATGATGGAGACAGTACGGTATTCTCCCTCAACGTACCAAAGATGATGACAGTAAAGCGTTCTCCCTCAACACATCAAAGATAATGATGAAGGTAACAGAGTGATCTCCTTTAGCACAATAAAGATAATGACGGAGGTATAGTTTGTTCTCCCTCAAAGTACCAAAGATAATGGTGGAGATAGCCGAGTGTTCTCAACACTATAAAGATAATGATGGAGGTAGCAGAGTGTTCTCTCTCAACAAAAGATGATGATGGAGATAGGCGTGCTCTCCCTCAAAACATTAGTCAAAATGAGGGAGATAGCAGTGTTCTCCCTCAACACACCATAGATAATGTGGTATTAGGGTGTCTTCCTTCGACAAACCAAAGATAATGATGGAGGTATCAGAGTGTTCTTCCTTAACGCAACAAAGATAATGATGGACGTAGCAGAATGTTCTCCCTCAACACAACCTAGATAATCATGGAGGTAACAGAGCGGTCTCCCTCAACACATTAAAGATAAGAAGGAGGCAATGCACTCTCCCTTTACATACTAAAGATAATGGACACAAGAGAGCATTCTCCCTCAATAAAGCAGAGATAATGTTGAAGGTAGAAGAGTATTATCTCTCAACACAAGTGACGAAAATAACAAAGTTCTCCCTAAACACATCAGATATATCATAATGATGGAGGAGCAGTTGTTCTCCCTGTACATAAGGATAATTAAGGAAGCAGCAGATTATTCTCCCTCGACGGACCCAAGATAATTATGGATGAGGCAATATTCTTCCTTAACACAACACACATGATGATTGTGGTAGTAGAGTGCTCTCAAAAAATCAAAAATGGCTATGGAGGTAGCAGAGTGTTCTCCTCTGAAACACTAAAGATAATGATGGACACAGCAGAGAGTTCTCCCTCAACACAACAAAGAAAATGATGGAGATAGCAGAGTGTTCTTCTACAATACATCAAAGATGATGATGTAGTAGCGTGTTCTCCCTCAATATCCAAAATATGGTGATGGAGGTAGCAGGGTGCCTTTCTTCAATATAACAAAATCTTGGGGGTTTAGTTTTCTCCTAGAACATATTAAAGATAATGATGGAGGGATCAGAGTGCTCTCCCTCAATGTAACAAAAATAATGATGGAGGTTGCAGTATGTTCTCCATCAACACAACAAAAATAATGGTAGAGGTAGCAAGGCATTCTCCTTCAACAGCACAGATATAATGATAGAGATAGCAGAGTGTTCTATCTTAACATACCAATGATAATGAAAGAGGTAGCAGAGTTTCTCCCTCAAAACAACTAAGATAATGAAGGAATGGCACAGAGCGTTATTCCTCAACACACCAAAGATAATGATGAAAGTAGCAGACTGTTTTCCCTCAACACAACAAAGATAACGATGGATGTAGTAGAATGTTTTCCCTCAACACAACAAAGATAACGATGGATGTAGTAGAATGTTTTCCTCTAATATACTAAAGAAAATGATGGACATAGGAGAGTGTTCTCTCTGATCATACCATGGACAATGATGGGGGTAGTATTCTTCAAAACAAAGATAATGATGGAGGTACAAGGGTGTTCTTGCTCAACACACACAAGATAATAATGGAGGTAGCAGAGAATTTTCTCAACACACCAAAAAAAAAAAAAAACGATAAAGGTAGCAGAGTGTTCTTCCTCAACACATTAAAGATGATGGTGGGGGTACCAGATTATTCTCCATCAGTACTAAGATAATGATGGGGTAGCAGAGACTTCTGTTTCAACACAACAAAGATAATGATGTGTGTAGGAGCGATCTCCCTCAACATACCAAATATACCGATGGAAGGAGCAGTGTTCTCCCTCAACACAACTAAGATAAAAACGGGTATAGCAAAGTGTCCTTCCTTAACAAAACAATTATAATGATGGAGATACCAGCGTGTTCTTCCACAACACAACAAAGATAAAGATAATGATGGACGAAGCAAACTGTTTTCTCTCAACAAAGATAGTGATGGAAGTAGCAGTGTTCTCCCTCAACTCACCAAAGATAATGATGGAGGTAGGAGAGTGTTTTTCCACAGTACAACAAAGATATTGAACAAGTAGGACGATATTCTCCCTTAACATAGCAAATTATAATGGAAGTAACAGGCTTCTCCCTCGACACATTAGATAATGCTGGAGGTAGCATAGTGTTCTCCCTCAACACATCAGATAATGCTGGAGATAGCTTAGTGTTCTCCCTGTTCACGCTAAAGATAATGATGGAGATATATTTTCCCTCAACACAAAGATAAGAATGGGGGTACCTGAGTGCTCTCACACAACATAACATATATAATGATGGAGGTAGCAGAGTATTTTCCTTCAACACAAAAAAGACGATGGAGGTAGCAGAACGTTCTTCCTCAACATATCAAAGGTAATGATAGAGATAGTAGAATGTTCTCCCTCAACATACTAAAGATAATGATAGGGGTAGTAATGATAGTAATGATGATGGTGATAGAGTTCTCCCTCAACACATCAAAGATAATGATGGAGGTAGCAGAGTGATCTCCTTCAGCACAATGAAGACAATAACGGAGGTATAAATTGTTCCCCCTCAAAGTACCAAATATAATGATGGAGGTAGCAGTGTGTTCTCAACACCACAAATATAATGATGGAGGTGGCAGAGTGTTCTCTCTCAACACTACAAATATAATGATGGAGGTAGCAGAGTGTTCTCTCTCAACACTACAAATATAATGATGGAGGTAGCAGAGTGTTCTCTCTCAACAAAGGAGAGATAATGAAGTAGATAACAGAGTGCTCTATTTCAAAACATCAGAGAAACTGAAGGAGACAGCAGAGTGTTCTCCCTTAACACACCAAAGATAATATGGTAGCAGGGTATTTTCCTTCGACAAACCAAAGATAATGTTGGAGGTAGCAGAGTGTTATTCCTTAAAGCAACAAAGATAATGATGGAGGTAGCAGAGTGTTCTCCTCAACACTACAAATATAATGATGAAGGTAGCAGGGTATTCTCCCTCAACACAACATAGATAATCATGAGGTAGCAGAGCGTTCTCCTTGAACACAGCAAAGATAATGATGAAGGTAGCATCGTTCTCCCTCAACAAAGATAACGATAGAGGTAACATGTGTTCTCCCTCAACACAACAAAGAAAGTGATGGATGTAGGGGTGTTCTCCCTCAACACATCAAAGATAATGATAAAGGCAGCAGAGTGTTCTCAACAAAAGATGACAATGATGGAGGTAGCACAGTGTTCTCCAGAAGATAATGATGGAGGTAGGAGAGGGTTTTCCCACAACACAATATAAACTGAAGGTCGTAGAATGTTCTCACTCATCGTACCAAAGATAATGATGGAGGTAGCAGAATATTCTCCAACATCGTACAGAAGATAATGATGTAGGCATCATGGTGTAATCTCTCGGCATATCAAAGATAATAATGGATATAGCAGCTCGTCCTCCATCAACATACCAAAGATAATAATGGATACAGCAGCTCGTCCTCCATCAACATACCAAAGATAATAATGGATACAGCAGCGTGTCCTCCATCAACATACCAAAGATAATGATTGACGTCGTAGCATGTTCTTCCTCAAAATACCATAATGATGGAAGTAGGAAGGTGTTCTCCCTCAACATACTAAAGATATTGGAGATAACGGTGTTCTCCCTCAACACAACAAAGATAATGATGGAGGTAGCAGGGAGTTCTCCCTCAACATACAAGTGATGAGGTAGGGTGTTCTCCCTCAACGTACGTACCAATTGTGACCGTGGAGGTAGCAGTGTTCTTTCTCAACGCAAAGATAATGATGGAGGTGGCAAGATGTTTTCCCTGAACATACCAAGGTAGCAGGGTATTCTCCCTTCAAAAAAAAAAAAAAAAATAATGATGGGGTAACACAGTGTTCTCCATTAACACAACAAAAGTAAAATAAACAGACAAATAAATGAAGAAAGGTTTATTGAATTCAAGCAGCCTTTCGGCTGAAAATACAGGCGAAGAATTACATAAATGTGAGATCACAGTAGTAGTAGTGACTGGATATTTCCACGCTTTGAACAAGCACATGAGTGAAGTCTATATACATACAACAGGAAGTTCTACTGAAATTTTTTATTTAGTGGTGATTCACAGAACATTACTTGATGTAAAGTTACGTATTGGTTGAACTGCAGTAGTCCGGCGTTGAAATACATTATGCATTTAATGGTGAACATCAAGTGATGCAGTTACATAATTATTGAACTGCAGTAATGGTGGTTGAAATATATCAGATATATAATGAACACTAAGTGATGAGTACGTTCGCTTTACTTGTGTTACAGTAATATATTAGTTGACGTACACATAACAATGGGAAAACTAATCTATTTGCTTGCTTAGCTGTGCACTTGTTCATGGATTATGACACTCACAGTAGAAGATATAAGACAATACTTGTATCTGTACTAAACCTGGTTGGTTCACGCAGATTATTTATGATGACGGACGGTCAGGCTACCAACCCTATGACCCTCCAGGAAAACTTATGAACTGTGCCTGTGGTAAGTTGGGTGGGTCACAACTCGTGGTAAGCTGGGGTTACAAATCTTATGGTCAACTGGGTGGGTCACAACTCCTATGGTCAGCTGGGAAGGTCACAACTCCAGTGGTCAGCTGGGAAGGTCACAACTCCAGTGGTCAGCTGGGTGGGTCACAACTCCTGTGGTCAACTGGGTGGGTCACAACTCGTGGTCAGCTGGGTACGTCACAACTCTTATGGTCAACCGGGAGGGTTATAACTCCAGTGGTCAGCTGGGAAGGTCACAACTCCAGTGGTCAGCTGGGTGGGTCACAACTCCTGTGGTCAACTGGGTGGGTCACAACTCGTGGTCAGCTGGGTAGGTCACAACTCTTATGGTCAACCGGGAGGGTTATAACTCCAGTGGTCAGCTGGGTAGGTCAAAACTCCTGTGGTCGGCTGGGTGGGTCACATCTGTGATCAGCAGGGAAGGTCACAACTCCAGTGGTCACCTGAGTAGGTCAAAACTCCTGTGGTCAAATGGGTGGGTCACAACTCCTGTGGTGGTTAACTGGGTGGGTCACAACTCCTGTGGTCATCTGGGTGGGTCATAACTCGTGGTCAGCTGTGTGCAGTCAGTTGGGTCATAACTCCTATGGTCAGCTGGGTGGGTCAAAACTGTGGTCAGCTGGGTGGATTACAACCCCTATGGTCAACAGGGTGGGTCACAATTCGTGGTCAGCTGGGTGGGTTCCAACTTCCGTAGTCAGTTGGGTGGGTTACAGCTCCTATGGTCAGCTGGGTGGGTTGTAACTCCTGTGATCAGTTGGGTTGGTCACAACTCCTGTGGTCATCTGGGTGGGTTGTAACTCCTGTGATCAGCTGGGTTGGTCACAACTCCTGTGGTCAGCTGGGTGAGTTGTAACTCCTGTGGTCAGCTGGGTGGGTCACAACTCCTGTGGTCAGCTGGGTGGGTCACAACTCCTGTGGTCAGCTGGGTGAGTTGTAACTCCTGTGGTCAGCTGGGTGGGTCACAACTCCTGTGGTCAGCTGGGTGAGTTGTAACTCCTGTGGTCAGCTGGGTGGGTCACAACTCCTGTGGTCAGCTGGGTGGGTCACAACTCCTGTGGTCAGCTGGGTGAGTTGTAACTCCTGTGATCAGTTGGGTTGGTCACAACTCTTGTGGTCACCTGGGTTGGTCACAACTCCTGTGGTCAGCTGGGTGGGTCACAACTCCTGTGGTCAGCTGGGTGAGTTGTAACTCCTGTGATCAGTTGGGTTGGTCACAACTCTTGTGGTCACCAGGGTTGGTCACAACTCCTGTGGTCAGCTGGGTTGGTCACAACTCCTGTGGTCAGCTGGGTGGGTCACAACTCTTGTGGTCAGCTGGGTGGGTTGTAACTCCTGTGATCAGTTGGGTTGGTCACAACTCTTGTGGTCATCTGGGTTGGTCACAACTCCTGTGGTCAGCTGGGTGGGTCACAACTCTTGTGGTCATCTGGGTTGGTCACAACTCCTGTGGTCAGCTGGGTGGGTTGTAACTCCTGTGATCAGTTAGGTTGGTCACAACTCCTGTGGTCACCTGGGTTGGTCACAACTCCTGTGGTCAGCTTGGTGGGTCACAACTCCTGTGGTCAGCTGGGTGAGTTGTAACTCCTGTGATCAGTTGGGTTGGTCACAACTCTTGTGGTCATCTGGGTGGGTTGTAACTCCTGTGGTCAGCTGGGTGGGTCACAACTCCTGTGGTCAGCTTGGTGGGTCACAACTCCTGTGGTCATCTGGGTGAGTTGTAACTCCTGTGATCAGTTGGGTTGGTCACAACTCCTGTGGTCAGCTGGGTGGGTCACAACTCCTGTGATCAGTTGGGTTGGTCACAACTCCTGTGGTCATCTGGGTGGGTTGTAACTCCTGTGGTCAGCTGGGTGGGTCACAACTCCAGTGGTCAGCTGGGTGGGTCACAACTCCTGTGGTCAGCTGGGTGGGTCACAACTCCAGTGGTCAGCTGGGTGGGTCACAACTCCTGTGGTCAGCTTGGTGAGTTGTAACTCCTGTGATCAGTTGGGTTGGTCACAACTCCTGTGGTCAGCTGGGTGGGTCACAACTCCTGTGGTCAGCTGGGTGGGTCACAACTCCTGTGGTCAGCTGGGTGAGTAGTAACTCCTGTGATCAGTTGGGTTGGTCACAACTCTTGTGGTCAGCTGGGTGGGTTGTAACTCCTGTGATCAGTTGGGTTGGTCACAACTCTTGTGGTCAGTTGGGTGTGTCACAGCTCCTGTGGTCAGCTGGGTGGGTCACAACTCCAGTGGTCAGCTGGGTGGGTCACAACTCCTGTGGTCAGCTGGGTGGGTCACAACTCCTGTGGTCAGCTGGGTGGGTCACAACTCCTGTGGTCAGCTGGGTGGGTCACAACTCCAGTGGTCAGCTGGGTGGGTCACAACTCCAGTGGTCAGCTGGGTGGGTCACAACTCCAGTGGTCAGCTGGGTGGGTCACAACTCCAGTGGTCAGCTGGGTGGGTCACAACTCCTGTGGTCAGCTGGGTTGGTCACAACTCCTGTGGTCAGCTGGGTGGGTCACAACTCCAGTGGTCAGCTGGGTGGGTCACAACTCCTGTGGTCAGCTGGGTGAGTTGTAACTCCTGTGATGAGTTGAGTTGGTCACAACTCTTGTGGTCATCTGGGTGGGTTGTAACTCCTGTGATCAGTTGGGTGGGTCACAACTTCTGTGGTCAGCTTGGTGGGTCACAACTCCTGTGGTCAGCTGGGTAGGTTGCAATTCTTGTGGTCAGTTGGGTGTGTTACAGCTCCTGTGGTCAGCTTGGTGGGTAACTAAGAGAAAGAGAAAGAGAAAGAGAGAGAGAGAGAGAGAGAGAGAGAGAGAGAGACAATGGCACGTCCTACCCTATCGAGGGTTGGTGTGGGTAATGATCGGTGTACCTACCTAGCACAGTGTCCTCCCTCATCGTACAAAGTGTAGTACATTTTCTCTGTGATACATCCACAGTTCAACATCTGTTGATGTTTCTCTGATTTATGAGCATGTTTTGTTACAGTTTCCATATCTATACTGACTAGTTGCAAGAAACCTTTTAACCAACACACATATCAACATTACAACACTTGTACCTCTATCTTAAGCGACAGTATTGTCCATCTAAGACCTTCAGAACAAATATCCATTTAGCATAAAATGGAGTGTACCATTACCAGTTCCCTGTCTCATGCCCTCAAGATTTTCCACTCTATCATCAAGTGAGACATGACATCATCCTTATATGTATACTGGCACGACATTCTCTCATCATACTGACCACATGTATACTAGCAGGACATTCTCTCATCATACTGACCATATGTATACTGGCAAGAACTTTCTCATCATACTGACCATATGTATACTGGCAGGACATTCTCTCATCATACTGACCATATGTATACTGGCAGGACATTCTCTCATCATACTGACCATATGTATACTGGCAAGAACTTTCTCATCATACTGACCATATGTATACTGGCAGGACATTCTCTCATCATACTGACCATATGTATACTGGCACGACATTCTCTCATCATACTGACCACATGTATACTAGCAGGACATTCTCTCATCATACTGACCATATGTATACTGGCAAGAACTTTCTCATTATACTGACCATATGTATACTGGCAGGACATTCTCTCATCATACTGACCACATGTATACTGGCACGACATTCTCTCATCATACTGACCACATGCATACTAGCAGGACATTCTCTCATCATACTGACCATATGTATACTGGCAAGAACTTTCTCAATATACTGACCATATGTATACTGGCAGGACATTCTCTCATCATACTGACCATATGTATACTGGCAAGACCTTCTCTCATCATACTGACCATATGTATACTGGCAAGAACTTTCTCATCATACTGACATGTATACTGTCAGGACATTCTCCCATGATAATGACCATATGTATACTGGCAAGAACTTTCTCATCATACTGACCATATGTATACTGGCAGGATATTCTCTCATCATGCTGACCATATGTATACTGGCAAGACATTCTCTCATCATACGACCATATGTATACTGGCATGACTTTCCCATCATAATGACCATATCTATCCCTGGCAAGAAATTCTTTCATCAACTGACCATATGTGTACTGGCAACACTCTCTTCATACCGATATGTATACTGGCAGGACATTCTCTCATCATACTGACCAATATGTATACTGGCAGGACATTCTCCATCATACTGACTATATGTATACTAGGATATATTCTCTCATCATACTGACCATATGTAACTGTCAGGACATTCTCTCATCATACTGACCACTATGTATACTAGCAAGACATTCTCTCACCACTACTTGATACAGGACATTCTCTCATCATACTGACCCATATGTATACTGGCAGGACATTCTCTCATCATACTGCCATATGTATACTGCAAGACATTCTCTCATCATATTGACTGGTATATGTATCGTCGGGAAACATCTCTCATACTCATATGATCATATGGCAGATTCTACAAGACACATATGTATACTGGCAGGACATTCATTATACTGACCATATGTATACTGGCAGGACATTCCCTCATCATACTGACCATATATGTATACTGGCAGGACATTCTCTCATCATAATGCCATATGTATACGGGCAGGACATTCCTATCATACTGACCATATGTATATTGGCAGGACATTCTCTCATCATACTGGCCATATGTATACTGGCAGGGACTTTCCCACATACTGACCATATGTATACTGCAGGACATTCTCTCATCATACTGACCATAATGTAATACTGGCAGACATTTCTCATCATACTGACCACATGTATACTGGCAGACATTCTCTCATCATACTGACCATATGTATACTGGCAGGACATTCTCTCATCATACTGACCATATGTATACTGGCAGGACATTCTCTCATCATACTGACCATATGTATATACTGGCAAGACTTTCTCATCATACTGACCATATTATACTGGCAGACATTCTCTAATCATACTGACCATATGTATACTAGCAGGATATTCTCTCATCATACTGACCATATGTATACTGGCAAGAACTTTCTCATCATACTGACCATATGTATACTGGCAGGATATTCTCTCATCATACTGACCATATGTATACTGGAAGGAATTCTCTCATCATACTGACCATATGTATACTGGCAAGAACATTCTCATCATACTGACCATATGTATACTTGCAAGACATTCTCTCATCATACTGACCATATGTATATTGGCAAGACATTCTCTCTTCATACTGACCATATGTATACTGACAGGACATTAATCATACTGACCATATGTATACTGGCAGGATATCCTCTCATCATACTGACCATACGCATACTGGCAGGACATTCTCGCGTCATACTAACCATAAGTATACTGGCAGGACATTCTCTCATCATCCTGAACATATGTATACTGGTAGGACATCATCTCATCATACTGACCATATGTATACTGGTAGTAAATTCTCGTCATACTGACCATTTGTAAACTGGCAGGAGATTCTCTCCTCATACTGGCCATATGTATACTGGCAAGACATTCTCTCACCATACTGAACATATGTATACTAACAGGACATTCTCTCATCACACCAGCCATATGTATACTGGCAAGATATTCTCTCATACTGACCATTCTCTCATCATATTGATTATATGTATACTTGCAAGACATTCTCTCATCATACTGGCTATATGTATACTAGCAGGATACTCTCATCATACTGACCATATGCGTATTGGCAGGACATCCTCTCATCATACTGACCATATGTATACTGGCAGTAAATTCGTCATACTGACCATATGTATACTGGCGAGACATTCTCTCATCATACTGGCCATATGTATACTGGCAAGACATTCTCTCATCATACTGACCATATGTATAGTGGCAGGACATTCTCTCATCATACTGAGCATATGTATACTGGCAGGACATTTTCTCATAATACTGACCATATGTATACTGGCAAGAACATTCTCATCATACTGACCACATGTATACTGGCAGGACATTCTCTCATCATATTGACCATATGTATACTGGCAAGAACTTTCTCATCATACTGACCATATGTATACTGGCAAGACATTCTCTCATCATACTGACCATATGTATACTGGCAGGACATTTTCTCATCATACTGAGCATATGTATACTGGCAGGACATTCTATCATACTGACCATATGTATACTGGCAAAACCTTTCTCATCATACTGACCATATGTATACTGGCAGGACATTCTCTCATCATATTGATCATATGCATACTTGCAAGACATTCTCTTATCATGCTGGCCATCTGTATACTGGCAGGACATTCATTGTACAGGCCATATGTATACTGGCAGGAAATTCTCATCACACTGACCATATGAATATTGGCAGGACATTCTCTCATCATACTGGTCATCTGTATACTGGCAGGACATTCTCTCATCATACCGACCATATGTATACTGGCATGAGCTTTCCCATCATAATGACCATATCTATCCCGGCAAGAAATTCTTTCATCAAACTGACCATATGTGTACTGGCAATACACTCTCTTCATACCGGCCATATGTATACTGGCAGGACATTCTCTCATCATACTGACCATATGTATACTGGCAGGACATTCTCTCATCATACTGACTATATGTATACTGAGAGAATATTCTCTCATCATACTGACCATATGTACCCTGTCAGGACATTCTCTCATCATACTGACCACCTGTATATACTAGCAAGACATTCTCTCACCATACTGGCAGGACATTCTCTCATCATACTGACCACATGTGTATATACTGGCAGGACATTCTCTCATCATACTGACCATATGTATACTGGCAGGACATTCTCTCATCATATTGACATGTGTATATATCGTCAGGACATTCTCTCATCATATTGATCATAAGCATATTTACAAGACACAATATGTACACTGGCAGGACATTCATTATACTGACCATATGTATACTGGCAGGACATTCTCATCATACTGACCATATATATATACTGGCAGGACATTCACTCATCATACTGACCATAGGTATACCGGCAGGAAATTCTCATCATACTGACCATATGTATATTGGCAGGACATTCTCTCATCATACTGGCCATATGTATACTGGCGGGACATTCAACATACTGACCATATGTATACTGACAGGACATTCTCTCATCATACTGACCATATGTAAACTGGCAGGACATTCTCTCATCATACTGACCACATGTATACTGGCACGACATTCTCTCATCATACTGACCATATGTATACTGGCAGGACATTCTCTCATCATACTGACCATATGTATACTGGCAGGACATTCTCTCATCATACTGACCATCTGTATATACTGGCAAGAGCTTTCTCATCATAATGACCATATCTATACTGGCAGGACATTCTCTAATCATACAGACCATATGTATACTAACATGACATTCTCTCATCATACTGGCCATATGTATACTGGCAGGACATTCTCATGGTACTGACCATATGTATACTGGCAGGACATTTTCTCATCATACTGACCATACGTATACTGACAGGATATTTTCTCATCATACTGACCATCTGTATATACTGGCAAGACATTCTCACATCATACTGATCACATGCATACTTGCAAGACATTCTCTCATCATACTGACCCTATGTATACTGGCAGAAAATTCTCATCATACTGACCATATGTATATTAGCAGGATATTCTCTCATCATACTGGCCATATGTATAATGGCAGGACATTCTCTCATCATACTGACCATATGTATACTGGCAGGACATTCATCATACAGACCACACGTGTATATACTGGCAAGAAATTCTTTCATCATACTGACCACATGTGTATATACTGGTAAGACATTTTCTTATACTTATCACATGTACACTGGCAAGACATTCTCTCATCATACTGACCATATGTATAATGGCAAGAAATTATCATCATACTGACCATATGTGTATTAGCAGGACATTCTCTTATCATACTGACCATATGTATAATGGCATGAAATTTTCTCATCATACTGACCATATGTATACTGGCCGGACATTCTCTCATCATACTGACCACATGTATACTGGCCGGACATTCTCTCATCATACTGACCACATGTATACTGGCAAGACATTCTCTCATCATACTGATCACATGTATACCGACAAGACCTTCTCATCATACTTACCATATGTATACTGACAGGACATTCTTGTCTTACTGACCATATGTATACTTGCAGGACATTCTCTCATCATACTGACCATATGTATACTGGCAGGACATCCTCTCATCATCCTGACCACATGTGTATATACTGGCACAACATTCTCTCATCATACTGATCACATGTATACTGGCGAGATATTCTCTCATCATACTGACCATATGTATACTGGCAGGAAATTCTCATAATACTGACCACATATATATTAGCAGGACATTCTCTCATCATATTGATCACATGTATACTGGCAGGACATTCTCTCATCATACTGACCACATATATATTAGCAGGACATTCTCTCATCATACTGACCATATATATACTGGCAGGACATTCTCGCATCATACTAACCATATGTATGCTAGCAGGAAATTCTCATCATACTGACCATATGTATATTGGTAGGCAGTCTCTGGTCATACTGAACACATGTATACTGGCAAGACACTCTCTCATCATACTGACCATATGTGTATTAGCAGGACATTCATCATACTAACCATATGTATACTGGCGGGACATTTTCTCATGATACTAGCCATATGTATACTCGCAGGACATTCTCTCATGATACTGCCCATATGCATACTGGACAAGACATTCTCTCGTCATACTGACCATATGTATACAGGCAAGACATTTTCTTATCATACTGACCACATGTATGCTGGCAGGAAATTCTCATCATACTGACAATATGTAAATTGGCAGGACATTTTCTCATTATACTGACCATACGTATATTGACAAGACATTCTCTCATCATACTGACCATATGTATAGTGGCAAGACATTCTCTCATCACACTGACCACATGAATACTGGCAGGACATTCTCTCGTCATAATGACCATATGTATACTGGCAGGACATTCTCTCATCATACTGACCATATGTATACTGGCAGGACATTCTCTCATCATACTGACCATATGTATACTGGCAGGACATTCTCTCGTCATACTGACCATATGTATACTGGCAAGACATTCTCTCGTCATACTGACCATATGTATACTGGCAAGACATTCTCTCGTCATACTGACCATATGTATACTGGCAGGACATTCTCTCATCATACTGACCATATGTATACTGGCAGGACATTCTCTCGTCATACTGACCATATGTATACTGGCAAGACATTCTCTCGTCATACTGACCATATGTATACTGGCAAGACATTCTCTCGTCATACTGACCATATGTATACTGGCAAGACATTCTCTCGTCATACTGACCATATGTATACTGGCAAGACATTCTCTCGTCATACTGACCATATGTATACTGGCAAGACATTCTCTCGTCATATTGACCATTACCATGGGAGCCTAGGCCAAGAACGGTATGTAACACTCCATTATGTCTTTACACAATTCAACGATTTTTGAGTTATTTGGGTGTTCAATTACATCACTATTATCATCATTATCATTCAAATCCTCATGAAATGAACATAGTGATTGTACACAACATTATTATGAGAGCAGTCATTAATTTTGGATATTAGATTTATACTTGGTCAAGTGTAATAGGTGAGAGCCAAATTATGTAGTAGGTTGTTAACAGCATCCAGCCCGGCTGGTGTTACCGTGGTGACTGAGGAGCGTTACAGTGGTGGCCGCAGAGACCATCTTACTCCCTCAATGTTAGAATTGTTGCTCTTACTTTATGTCTCATCAAAACGCAACTACCGGGCTATCTCCTTACAAGCACCACACACCTAATCAAACCTGCCTTATTATGACTTTTTTCACATAAGCGCTCTTGCCAATTTCAGTCCACTTTTTTTACTTATAAGTATCATCATGACAAATACTTTTATGTATCATCATGTCAAATACTTATAAGTATCATGTCAAATACTTATAAGTATCATGTCAAATACTTATAAGTATCATCATGGAGTGTTAAGAATGTCCGGGTATGTGCCGGACTCGACTGCCAGTAAGAGGGAGGAGGACTATGGCAGCAGTAGTACCGGCCCCTCCCACGACCTTCTATTCATTCTACCAAGATTTTTGGTCTCTCTAGTAACCTCATCTCAGTTGAACACCATCTGTCTAGTACTTCTCCTAACATGTTTCTGAGAAACAGTTATCTAATGATGTTCTTACTAGTTCCTTCTCCACATCTAATTATAAACTCCGTTCAAGATTCTAGTTCAAAGTTGGTGTTTGTACTTATTCCATCATCAAAACACCAGTTGCACGTCTCAAGGACCTTCTCTCCAAACTTTGATGTTATGCGGCTCAAAGTCTGTCTCCCCATAGCCATACTTTTCATGTTTCGTCGATTGCTCTCCTAAGTCTACAAAATTTATCTCCTTCGACTATCTAAACCCATGCCATGAGACTGTGACATCCTCTCACCCGCAAGCCGAGATCCTCTACCACGGAGGAATTCAACATTCATCATAGGGAAATGTTGCATTCCTTTCATACGGATGATGGAGGTACTGAACCCCCTCACGTTCTCCATTCCCAATGCTTTACAGCAAATTATCTTCCGCCCTACCCATATACCTGACCAACGTTTTGCACCTCAAGTCCAACTAACTGTAAATACACAATCTCGCCCCCTATTGGTTCATCTGATCATACTTTCATATATGTACCTATCTAACAACACCTACCCCGCTAAATCGTAAATACTGGCGTCTGAACAAAGCTGACTGGAATAACTTACGCAACTTCTATTCTGACCTCCTTTGTGTAAATCATTCTCTCTTTATGTGGTGATGCTTCTGTCTCAGCCAAACGCATAGCCGAGGTTATTCATGCAGGAATGGGAGCATTTATCCCCTCTTCCTCCAGGACAACATCATCCAATCCATGGATCAACCGTTCCTGTTCTGAGGCAGTTCAGGCAAGGGATCAGGCATACCGAACTTGGAAAAACCCCTTCCTCCGACTTCCATTTAGCTTTTATTACCGCCTGTAATTACCACAACTACGTTTTCCGTGAGGCAAAGCGTTCCTTTAGTCAAACGAAGTGCGATAACCTCTCCTTGTCATCTACTGATAGGTCTTTCTGATCTTTGGCTAAGGGCATCTCTCACAATTTGTCCCTCTACCTTTCCTTCGATTTTCCGTTCCAACGGTACTATATCTGTCTCTCCGTTTGACAAAGTAACTTTCTTTGGTTCCCGTTTTTCCTCTAACTCCACCTTGGATGACTAACATTTCTTCACCCCCTGGTGCTCCTCTTACTAATCCTATGCCTCTTCCTGTAATCTCTTTTCGGGCTGTCCAAAAAGCGCCTGTGCTTGCTCGTCTGTTCCATTTCTGCTTAAAAACGAAAACTTTTCCTTCTCCTTGGAAACATGCATTGATACATCCCATCCCTAAGAAGGGTGACCGTTCTGACCCCTCTAAACATTGTCTTGTTGCTTTGACATCTACCATTTCCAAAGCCTTTGAATCCCTCCTCAACTCCTATATCCTTAAACACCTCTAATTCACAGTCTTCTCTCTGACCACCAGCATGGATTCCGTAAGGCGAGATCCACTGGTGATATTCTTTCCTATCTTACTAATGTCTGGTCATCATCCCTGAAAAATTTGGGGGTCATGTGCAGTTGCCCTTGACATATCTAAGGCTTCTGACAAGGCACATTTCAAAAAACAGGTCTTTCACGTCCTCCGAAATTCGTAAATACTTTTGTCCGTGACTGGAGCTTTTTCGGAAAGCGTAAAACGGACATCAGATGTGTCAATGATTACTAGGAAGAAGGTGAAACTGAAATAGGTGTTCCATTGGTTTCTGGCGTAAATAACTGAAACAGTTGAATTACATACAAATACATATACTTTTACTATAACGGGAATAAAAAAGTTAGCATAATTGTATAAATATAGAAATCATCATTTAGTAAAGTGTATACTGTATAGCCCAGATGGGGAGGGTATTCTCCGTCCTAGTAGCAAAAGCCTTGACGAGAAAGGACATTAAGGGAAGGCTTCTTTTTGTGAAGAATCATGATTTGCACTAATACAGAACTCTAGAGTGACACCGTAAACATATGCATGTCCTCTTGCTGTGAACATCCACAAGCTGCAATAAAATCCCTTTCCGTAAGAATATCTGGCAATGTGAACATTCATGTGCTGCATTAAATTTCTCTTCCGGAAGGTCTTTTGGCAACGTGAACATTCAGACGGCTTCTCCCCTGTATGAATACTTGTATGGTGTAATGTCCCCTTCCTGGAGAAGGTCTTCTGGTTATATTAATATTCGTATGGCTTTTCACCCGTATGAACAATCATGTGCTGCATTTAGTCCCCTACTGGGAAGAGGTCTTTTGGCAATGTGAACATTCTTATGGCTTCTCTTTTCTATGAATAATCATGTGCTTCACTAAATTATTCTTCCGGGAGAATTTCTTTTGGCAAAGTGAACACTCATGTGGCTTCTCTCCTGTATGAACAATCCTGTGCTGCACTAAAGCCCTTTTATGGGCGAAGTTCTTTTGGCAATATAAACACTCATATGGCTTCTCTCCCGAATGAACAATCATGTGCTGATTCAAAATACTCTTCCGGCAGAAGGTCTTTTGGCAATATGAACACTCATATGGCCTCTCTTCCGTATGAACAATCATGTGCTGATCTAAATTCCCTTTCCCGGAGAAGGTCTTTTGGCAATGTGAACATACATATGGCCTCTTTCCAGTATGTACAATCATGTGCTGTGCTAAATTTATCTTCTGGGAGAAAGTTCTTTGGCAATGTGAACATTCATTTGGTTTCTCTCCCGTATGAACAATCATGTGCTGCGCTAAAGTTTCCTTCTGGGAAAATGTCTGTTGGCAATGTGAACATCCATATGGCTTCTCTCCAGTATGAATAGTCATGTGCTGCACTAAAGTCCTCTTCTGGGAAAAGGCCTTTTGGCAATGTGAACATTCATATGGCTTCTCTCCAGTATGAACAATCATGTGCTGCATTAAAGTCCCTTTCCTGGAGAAGGCCTTTTGGCAATGTTTACACTCGTATGGCTTCTCTCCCGTATGAACAATCATGTGCTGCACAAGAGTTCCCTTCTGGGAGAAGGTCTTTTGGCAATGTGAACACTCATAAGGCTTCTCTCCCATATGAAGAATCATGTGCTGCATTAAAGTCTCCTTCCTGGAGAAAGTTTTCAGGCAATGTGAACACTTATTTTGCTTCTCTACTGTATGAACAGTCATGTGCTTCACTAAATAGCCCTTCCGGGAGAATGTCTTCTGGCAATGTGAACACTCATATGGCTTTTCTCTTGTATGTACAGCCATATGCTGCAATAAATCACCCTTCCGAGAGAATGTCTTTTGGCAATGTAAACATTCATATGGCTTCTCTCCTGTATGAACAATCATATGATCTACCAAGTTACTCTTCCGGGAGAAGGCCTTTTGGCATTGTGAACATTCGTATGGCTTCTCTCCTGTATGAACAATCGTGTGCCTTTCTAAATTAACACGAGAGGAGAATGTCTTTTGGCACTGTGAACACTCATATGGCTTCTCTCCCGTATGAACAAACATGTGCCGCACTAACTCACTCCGCTTGGAGAAAGTATCTTGGCAATGTGAACATCCATAAGGCTTTTCACCAGTATGCATTGTCATATGCTGCACTAAGCTAAATCTCCCAGAAAAGGTCTTTTGGCACAGCGAACATTTAAACTGCTTCTCATCCGCAGGAACTTTCATGTCCCTTCCAGGTTCATAATGACGGATAGGACTTATTTGGCACTGTGAACATCTGAAGGATATCTCATCCATGTAATTATCAAAGCTATGCCTTTTCATGATAAAATTCTTTAAAAATGTTCTGTTGCATTGTGAACATTCCACTCCGTTGCCCTCCATAATGTAATCTTGCAAAATAGCAACACACCAGACACAGCTACTGCCCAATACAGATGTTCAGTGAGCTGGTGTACATGAACCCAGCTGGTATGATGAGTGGAATTTGCACAAAATGGAGCATCAGTCTCATCCCAACCTACTCCAGGTCAACCAGAGTCAACTGTAAGAGATGACCTGCTCAAAACCTGTGTGTGGTGAAGCCTCTGGTCGAAACTGTAATAAAGTGAGGTCAGACGTTATACCCTCCAACCAAGCATTACCATCAAGATATGCCAGTTATCGTATGTAACAGTCTACATTATTGTCAATTTATTTCATGCTTCCTTTACTAAAAGTCCAGCAGTCTCCCTGAATGCACATCCCACTTAATTACGTGCTCTTTCACATAGGACGTTTGAGAAATACAGACAGTCTAAGTTTAGCTCTACCACCAATCATCATTTGAACGTTACCTTTACAAAGACAATCCTAAAATCAACTATTACAGATACGAATACCTGTCTACATCTTCGGGCTTTGACTTCATCTTATCTAAAATCATACTAAGAATTTTCTCAAAAAAAATAACGGGAGAAATTTGTAATTCAACTAAACCTGACTATTGTATTAATAATCTACAACAATAAATGTACTAATAATCTGCAATGATAACTAATAATCACCTACATCACGTAACTATAATATCTTGATTTTGCCGGGTAATAAGACGACTTTTGAGGGAATAAATTAACTGCGAAATATGTCTAACTTCCATATAATTATGGAGAGATTCAGTTTACTAATATTGTTAACGATTCTTGTCACAATGTATCAAAAAATAAATCAAATTAATAAACTAAACATGTTTGACGGCACTAAACATGAACTACGTTCCTTCTTATTGTAACAAACCAATGTTTCCCTTGTTATTTTTCTGTACTTTGTTTATGTTTCATTCTTCAGCTAGCGTCACTATATTGTTGTTCCTCCTGCATCTGTTGCTACATTGTTATTGATCTTCACACGCTGTATCTACTGCTCCTGTAGTAGTAGTAGTAGTAGTAGTTGTTGTTGTTGTTGCCGCTGCTGCTGTTCTTTTTGTTATTGTTGTTGCAACTACTGTTCTTGTTGTTGTTGCTGCTGCTGCCGCTGTCCTTGTTATTGTTGATGCTGCTGCTGCTGTCCTTATTATTGTTGATGCTGCTGCTGCTGTCCTTGTTATTGTTGATGCTGCTGCTGCTGTCCTTGTTATTGTTGATGCTGCTGCTGCTGTCCTTGTTATTGTTGATGCTGCTGCTGCTGCTCTAAAACTTTACAATCTTCTTTAATGATGCTGCTTCTGTTATCACTGATGCTGCTTGTTTATATTAATGCTGCTTCTGTTTTTACTAACACTGCTTAATTATATTAATGCTGCTTGTTCTTATTAATACTGCTTGTTTATGTTAATGCTGCTTGTTTATACTGATGTTGCTTGTTTATAATGCTGCTTCTTCTTATTAATACTTCTTGTTTATATTAATGCTGCTTGTATATATTAATGCTGCTTGTTTATACTGATGTTGCTTGTTTATAATGCTGCTTGTTCTTATTAATACTTCTTGTTTATATTAATGCTGCTTGTATATATTAATGCTGCTTGTTTATATCAATGCTGTTTGTATACAAATAATGCTGCTTGTTTATATTAATGCTGTTTGTTTTTAATGCTGCTTGTTTCTATCAATGCTGCTTGTCTTTATCAATGCTGCTTCTGTTTTTACTAATGCTACTTGTCTTTATTAATGCTGCTTATTTTTATTAATGCTGCTTATTTATATCAATGCTGCTTGTCTTTATCAACGCTGCTTCTGTTTTTAATAATGCTGCTTGTCTTTATTAATGCTGCTTGTTTTTATCGATGCTGCTTCTGTTATCACTGATGCTGCTTTAGCTTTTACTGAAGCTGCTTCTATCTTTCTTATTGCTGCTTTTGCTTTTACTGATGCTGCTTCTGTCTTTAATGCTGCTTTTGCTTTTACTGATGCTGTCTGTTTTTATTAATGCTGCTTGTCTGTATTCACCAAAGCTGCTTCCCTTATTACTGATGCAATTCTTATTTTTAATGCTGCTGTTTCTGTATCCACCGACGCTACCTCTGTTTTTCGTATTTGCTACAAATCATACATTTCGTTCTTGTGGCAGCCTGTCATTCAGGAAAACTTGGACACTCATATCAGGCTCTTCCGATGACCACAGAAAACTGCGAAAGACAGAAAATTAACATTTACATTATAAACTGAAGTTACTCCAGATGAACATTAGTATCATCAAAGCAGGTAAATAAAAATGTGGTAGATCGTTATGCTTATAATATTAAGTATTAACACTGTAAAGACCCCCGAATCTTTCATGTAAGAAGACATAAGGATGACATCCTTTACATAAGAAATATCTTTTCATTAATGATAACATCCTAACATCAAATACAAATCAAGATGCAAGACCTCTTAACTTTAATGTTAGCTACACACAGAGATGAGGACCTTCAGTTTACGTGTTGACGTTTCACATCTGTAAACATAACATTATCAGTTAATCATATCATATTCCTGACATCAAAACATTCTATACAACTAAATATGTTATTTCTACTCCATAAACATCAAACAAGTAACACAATGCCAGGGTGGCTGATTCATGTGAGAAACTGCAGAAGCTGGTGACTGAGTTTGGTAAAGTGTGTGGAAGAAGAAAGTTAAGAGTAAATGTGAATAAGAGCAAGGTTATTAGGTACAGTAGGGTTGAGGGTCAAGTCAATTGGGAGGTGAGTTTGAATGGAGAAAAACTGGAGGAAGTAAAGTGTTTTAGATATCTGGGAGTGGATCTGGCAGCGGATGGAACCATGGAAGCGGAAGTGGATCATAGGGTGGGGGAGGGGGCGAAAATTCTGGGAGCCTTGAAGAATGTGTGGAAGTCGAGAACATTATCTCGGAAAGCAAAAATGGGTATGTTTGAAGGAATAGTGGTTCCAACAATGTTGTATGGTTGCGAGGCGTGGGCTATGGATAGAGTTGTGCGCAGGAGGGTGGATGTGCTGGAAATGAGATGTTTGAGGACAATGTGTGGTGTGAGGTGGTTTGATCGAGTAAGTAACGTAAGGGTAAGAGAGATGTGTGGAAATAAAAAGAGCGTGGTTGAGAGAGCAGAAGAGGGTGTTTTGAAATGGTTCGGGCACATGGAGAGAATGAGTGAGGAAAGATTGACCAAGAGAATATATGTGTCGGTGGTGGAGGGAACGAGGAGAAGAGGGAGACCAAATTGGAGGTGGAAAGATGGAGTGAAAAAGATTTTGTGTGATCGGGGCCTGAACATGCAGGAGGGTGAAAGGAGGGCAAGGAATAGAGTGAATTGGAGCGATGTGGTATACCGGGGTTGACGTGCTGTCAGTGGATTGAATCAGGGCATGTGAAGCGTCTGGGGTAAACCATGGAAAGCTGTGTAGGTGTGTATATTTGCGTGTGGGGGCGTATGTATATACATGTGTATGGGGGTGGGTTGGGCCATTTCTTTCGTCTGTTTCCTTGCGCTACCTCGCAAACGCGGGAGACAGCGACAAAGCAAAAAAAAAAAAAAAAAAAAATATATATATATATATATATATATATATATATATATATATATATATATATATATATATATATATATATATATATATTATCATTATTATTATTATTATTATTATTATTATTATTATTATTATTATCATTATTATTTTGCTTTGTAGCTGTCTCCCAAGTTGGCGAGGTAGCGCAAGAAAACAGACGAAAGATTGGCCCAACCCACCAACATACACATGTATGTGTATGTGGGTGTACACGTAAACATACGCACATACACATACCTATACATCTCAACGTATACATATATATACACACATAAACATATACATATATACACATGTACATAATTCATACTGTCTGCCTTTATTCATTCCCATCGTCACCCCGCCACACATGAAAGAACCCCTCCCCCATCATGTGCGGAAGGTAGCGCTAGGAAAAGACAACAAAAGCCACATTCGCTCACACTCAGTCTCTAGCTGTCATGTAATAATGCACCGAAAACACAGCTCCCTTTCCACATACAGACCCCACACAACTTTCCATGGTTTACACCAGACGCTTCACACCCCTGGTTCAATCCACTGACAGCACGTCGACACCGGTATACCACATCGTTCCAATTCATGCTCTTCCTTCCACAAATTTCACCCTCCTGCATGTTCAGGCCCCGATCACTCAAAATATTTTTCACTCCATCTTTACACCTCATATTTGGTCTCCCACTTCTCCTCGTTCCCTCCACCTCTAACACATATATATATTATCTTGGTCAATCTTTCCTCACTCATTCCCTCCATGTGACCAAACCATTTCAAAACACCCTCTTCTGCTCTCTCAACCACACTCTTTTTATTACCACACATCTCTCTTACCCTATTATTACTTACAAGATCAAACCACCTCCCACCACATACTGTCCTCAAACATCTCATTTCCAGCACATCCACCCTCCTCCGCACAACTCTATCCATAGCCCACGCCTCGCAACCGTACGACATTGTTGGAAACACTATTGCTTCAAACATACCCATTTTTGCTTTCCAAGATAACGTTCTCGACTTCCACACACGATTCAACGCTTCCAGACATTTCGCCCCCTCCCCCACCCTATGATTCACTTCCGCTTCCATGGTTCCATCCGCTGCCAAATCCTCTCCCAGATATCTAAAACACTGCACTTACTACAGTTTTTCTCCACTCAAACTTACCTCCCAGTTGACTTGAACCTCAACCTTACTGTACCTAATAACCTTGCTCTTATTCACATTTACTTTCAGCTTTCTTCTTTCACACACTTTACCAAACCCAGTCACCAGCATTTGCAGTTTCTCACATGAATCAGCCACCAGCCATGTATCATCAGCGAACAACAACTGACTCACTTCCCAAGCTCTTTCATCCAAAACAGACTGAATACTTGCCCCTCTTTCCAAAACTCTTGTATTCACTTCCGTAACAATCCCATCCATAAACAAATTAAACCATGGAAACATCATACACCCCTGCCGCAAACCTACATTCACTGAGAACCAGTCACTTTCCTTTCTTCCTACACGTACACATGCCTTACATCCTCGATAAAAAACTTTTCACTACTTCTAACTACTTGCCTCCCACACCTTATATTCTCAATACCTTCCACAAAGCATCTCTATCAACTCTATCGTATGCCTTCTCCAGATCCATTAACGCTACAGACAAATCCATTTGCTTTTCTAAGTATTTCTCACATACATTCTTCAAAGCAAACACCTGATCCACACATCCTCTACCACTTTTGAAATTACACTGCTCTTCCCCAATCTGATGCTCTGTACATGCCTTCACCCTCTCAATCAATACCCTCACATATAATCCCCAAGAATACTCAACAAACTGATACCTCTGTGATTTGAGCACTCACTTTTATCCCCTTTGCCTTTGTACAATGGCACTATGAAAGCATTTTCGCCAAACCTCAGGCACCTCAACGTGAGTCATACATACATTAAATAACCTAACCAACAAGTCAGCAATAGTCACCCCCCCTTTTTTAATAAAATCCAATGCAATACCATCCAAACCCGCTGCCTTGCCGGCTTTCACCTTTCGCAAAGCTTTTGCTACCTCTTCTCTGTCTACCAAATCATTTTCCCTAACCCTCTCACTTTGCACACCACCTCGACCAAAACACCTATATCTGCCACTTTATCATCAAACGCATTCAACAAACCTTCAAAATACTCACTCCATCTCCTTCTCACATCACCACTACTTGTTATCACCTCCCCATTAGCCCCCTTCACTGAAGATCCCATTTGTTTTCTTGTCTTACGCTCTTTATTTACCTCCTTATAAAACATCTTTTTATGCTCCATAAAATTTAATGATATACACACACACACACATATATATATATATATATATATATATATATATATATATATATATATATATATATATATATATATATATACATATATATATATATATATATATATATATATATATATATATATATATATATATATATATATATATATTATCCTTGGGGATAGGGGATAAAGTACTTCCCACGTATTCCCTGCGTGTCGTAGAAGGCGACTAAAAGGGGAGGGAGCGGGGGGCAGGAAATCCTCCCCTCTCGTTTTTTTTTTTTTTTTAATTTTCGAAAAGAAGGAACGGAGAAGGGGACCAGGTGAGGATATTCCCTCAAAGGCCCAGTCCTCTGTTCTTAACCCTACCTAACTAACAAGGGAAATGGCGAATAGTTTGAAAGAAAGAAAGAAATATATATATATATATATATATATATATATATATATATATAGAGAGAGAGAGAGAGAGAGAGAGAGAGAGAGAGAGGGGACGGGAGCGGGGGCCAGAAATCCTCCCATCCTTGTATTTTTTAACTTTCTAAAATGGGAAACAGAAGAAGGAGTCACGCGGGGAGTGCTCATCCTCCTCGAATGCTCAGATTGGGGTGCCTAAATGTGTGTGGATGTAACCAAGATGTGAAAAAAGGAGAGACAGGTAGTATGTTTGAGGAAAGGAACCTGGATGTTTTGGTTCTGAGTGAAACGAAGCTCAAGGGTAAAGGGGAAGAGTGGTTTGGAAATGTCTTGGGAGTAAAGTCAGGGGTTAGTGAGAGGACAAGAGCAAGGGAAGGAGTAGCAGTACTCCTGAAACAGGAGTTGTGGAAGTATGTGATAGAATGTAAGAAAGTAAATTCTCGATTAATATGGGTAAAACTGAAAGTTGATGGAGAGAGATGGGTGATTATTGGTGCATATGCACCTGGGCATGAGAAGAAAGATCATGAGAGGCAAGTGTTTTGGGAGCAGCTGAATGAGTGTGTTAGTGGTTTTGATGCACGAGACCGGGTTATAGTGTTGGGTGATTTGAATGCAAAATTGAGTAATGTGGCAGTTGAGGGAATAATTGGTATACATGGGGTGTTAAGTGTTGTAAATGGAAATGGTAAAGAGCTTGTAGATTTATGTGCTGAAAAAGGACTGATGATTGGGAATACCTGGTTTAAAAAGCGAGATATACATAAGTATACTTATGTAAGTAGGAGAGATGGCTAGAGAGCGTTATTGGATTACGTGTTAATTGACAGGCGCGCGAAAGAGAGACTTTTGGATGTTAATGTGCTGAGAGGTGCAACTGGAGGGATGTCTGATCATTATCTTGTGGAGGCTAAGGTGAAGATTTGTATGGGTTTTCAGAGAAGAAGAGTGAATGTTGGGGTGAAGAGGGTGGTGAGAGTAAGTGACCTTGGGAAGGAGACTTGTCTGAGGAAGTACCAGGAGAGACTGAGTACAGATTGGAAAAAGGTGAGAACAATGGAAGTAAGGGGAGTGGGGGAGGAATGGGATGTATTTAGGGAATCAGTGATGGATTGCGCAAAAGATGCTTGTGGCATGAGAAGAGTGGGCGGTGGGTTGATTAGAAAGGGTAGTGAGTGGTGAGATGAAGAAGTAAGAGTATTATTGAAAGAGAAGAGAGGGGCATTTGGACGATTTTTGCAGGGAAAAAATGCAATTGAGTGGGAGACGTATAAAAGAAAGAGGCAGGAGGTCAAGAGAAAGGTGCAAGAGGTGAAAAAAAAAGGGCAAATGAGAGTTGGGGTGAGAGAGTATCATTAAATTTTAGGGAGAATTAAAAGATGTTCTGCAAGGAGGTAAATAAAGTGCGTACGACAAGGGAGCAAATGGGAACTTCAGTGAAGGGCGCAAATGGGGAGGTGATAACAAGTAGTGGTGATGTGAGAAGGAGATGGAGTGAGTATTTTAAAGGTTTGTTGAATGTGTTTGATGATACAGTGGCAGATATAGGGTGTTTTGGTCGAGGTGGTGTGCAAAGTGCGAGGGTTAGGGAAAATGATTTGGTAAACAGAGAAGAGGTAGTAAAAGCTTTGCGGAAGATGAAAGCCGGCAAGGCAGCAGGTTTGGATGGTATTGCAGTGGAATATATTAAAAAAGGGGGTGACTGTATTGTTGACTGGTTGGTAAGGTTATTTAATGTATGTATGACTCATGGTGAGGTGCCTGAGGACTGGCGGAATGCGTGCATAGTGCCATTGTACAAAGGCAAAGGGGATAAGAGTGAGTGCTCAAATTACAGAGGTATAAGTTTGTTGAGTATTCCTGGCAAATTATATGGGAGGGTATTGATTGAGAGGGTGAAGGCATGTACAGAGCATTAGATTGGGGAAGAGCAGTGTGGTTTCAGAAGTGGTAGAGGATGTGTGGATCAGGTGTTTGCTTTGAAGAATGTATGTGAGAAATACTTAGAAAAGCAAATGGATTTGTATGTAGCATTTATGGATCTGGAGAAGGCATATGATAGAGTTGATAGAGATGCTCTGTGGAAGGTATTAAGAATATATGGTGTGGGAGGCAAGTTGTTAGAGGCAGTGTAAAGTTTTTATCGAGGATGTAAGGCATGTGTACGTGTAGGAAGAGAGGAAAGTGATTGGTTCTCAGTGAATGTAGGTTTGCGGCAGGGGTGTGTGATGTCTCCATGGTTGTTTAATTTGTTTATGGATGGGGTTGTTAGGGAGGTGAATGCAAGAGTTTTGGAAAGAGGGGCAAGTATGAAGTCTGTTGGGGATGAGAGAGCTTGGGAAGTGAGTCAGTTGTTGTTCGCTGATGATACAGCGCTGGTGGCTGATTCATGTGAGAAACTGCAGAAGCTGGTGACTGAGTTTGGTAAAGTGTGTGAAAGAAGAAAGTTAAGAGTAAATGTGAATAAGAGCAAGGTTATTAGGTACAGTAGGGTTGAGCGTCAAGTCAATTGGGAGGTGAGTTTGAATGGAGAAAAACTGGAGGAAGTGAAGTGTTTTAGATATCTGGGGGTGGATCTGGCAGCGGATGGAACCATGGAAGCGGAAGTGGATCATAGGGTGGGGGAGGGAGCGAAAATTCTGGGAGCCTTGAAGAATGTGTGGAAGTCGAGAACATTATATCGGAAAGCAAAAATGGGGATGTTTGAAGGAATAGTGGTTCCAACAATGTTGTATGGTTGCGAGGCGTGGACTATGGATAGAGTTGTGCGCATGAGGATGGATGTGCTGGAAATGAGATGTTTGATGACAATGTGTGGTGAGAGGTGGTTTGATCGAGTAAGTAACGTAAGGGTAAGAGAGATGTGTGGAAATAAAAAGAGCGTGGTTGAGAGAGCAGAAGAGGGTGTTTTGAAATGGTTTGGTCACATGGAGAGAATGAGTGAGGAAAGATTGACCAAGAGGATATATGTGTCGGAGGTGGAGGGAACGAGGAGAAGAGGGAGACCAAATTGGAGGTGGAAAGATGGAGTGAAAAAGATTTTGTGTGATCGGGGCCTGAACATGCAGGAGGGTGAAAGGAGGGCAAGGAATAGAGTGAATTGGAGCGATGTGGTATACCGGGGTTGACGTGCTGTCAGTGGATTGAATCAAGGCATGTGAAGCGTCTGGGGTAAACCATGGAAAGCTGTGTAGGTATGTATATTTGCGTGTGTGGACGTATGTATATACATGTGTATGGGGGTGGGTTGGGCCATTTCTTTCGTCTGTTTCCTTGCGCTACCTCGCAAACGCGGGAGACAGCGACAAAGCAAAAAAAAAAAAAAAAAATGTATATATATATATATATATATATATATATATATATATATATATATATATATATATATATATATACACATATCTTCTTTCTTTTAAACTATTCGCCATTTCCCATATATATATATATATATATATATATATATATATATATATATATATAGGTTTGCGGCAGGGGTGTGTGATGTCTCCATGGTTGTTTAATTTGTTTATGGATGGGTTGTTAGGGAGGTGAATGCAAGAGTTTTGGAAAGAGGGGCAAGTATGAAGTCTGTCGGGGATGAGAGAGCTTGGGAAGTGAGTCAGTTGTTGTTCGCTGATGATACAGCGCTGGTGGCTGATTCATGTGAGAAACTGCAGAAGCTGTTGACTGAGTTTGGTAAAGTGTGTGAAAGAAGAAAGTTAAGAGTAAATGTGAATAAGAGCAAGGTTATTAGGTACAGTAGGGTTGAGGGTCAAGTCAATTGGGAGGTGAGTTTGAATGGAGAAAAACTGGAGGAAGTGAAGTGTTTTAGATATCTGGGAGTGGATCTGGCAGCGGATGGAACCATGGAAGCGGAAGTGGATCATAGGGTGGGGGGGGGGGGCGAAAATTCTGGGAGCCTTGAAGAATGTGTGGAAGTCGAGAACATTATCTCGGAAAGCAAAAATGGGTATGTTTGAAGGAATAGTGGTTCCAACAATGTTGTATGGTTGCGAGGCGTGGACTATGGATAGATTTGTGCGCAGGAGGATGGATGTGCTGGAAATGAGATGTTTGAGGACAATGTGTGGTGTGAGGTGGTTTGATCGAGTAAGTAACGTAAGGGTAAAAGAGATGTGTGGAAATAAAAAGAGCGTGGTTGAGAGAGCAGAAGAGGGTGTTTTGAAATGGTTTGGTCACATGGAGAGAATGAGTGAGGAAAGATTGACCAAGAGGATATATGTGTCGGAGGTGGAGGGAACGAGGAGAAGAGGGAGACCAAATTGGAGTTGGAAAGATGGAGTGAAAAAGATTTTGTGTGACGGGCCTGAACATGCAGGAGGGTGAAAGGAGGGCAAGGAATAGAGTGAATTGGAGCGATGTGGTATACCGGGGTTGACGTGCTGTCAGTGGATTGAATCAAGGCATGTGTATGGGGGTGGGTTGGGCCATTTCTTTCGTCTGTTTCCTAGCGCTACCTCGCAAACGCGGGAGACAGCGACAAAGCAAAAAAAAAAAAAAAAAAAATGTATATATTTTGCTTTATCGCTGTCTCCCGCGTTTGCCAGGTAGCGCAAGGAAACAGACGAAAGAAATGGCCCAACCCACCCCATACACATGTATATACATACGTCCACACACGCAAATATACATACCTACATAGCTTTCCATGGTTTACCCCAGACGCTTCACATGCCCTGATTCAATCCACTGACAGCACCTCAACCCCGGTATACCACATCGATCCAATTCACTCTATTCCTTGCCCTCCTTTCACCCTCCTGCATGTTCAGGCCCCGATCACACAAAATCTTTTCACTCCATCTTTCCACCTAAAATTTGGTCTCCCACTTCTCCTCGTTCCCTCCACCTCCGACACATATATCCTCTTGGTCAACCTTTCCTCACTCATTCTCTCCATGTGCCCAAACCATTTCAAAACACCCTCTTCTGCTCTCTCAACCACGCTCTTTTCATTTCCACACATCTCTTACGTTACTTACTCGATCAAACCACCTCACACCACACATTGTCCTCAAACATCTCATTTCCAGCACATCCATCCTCCTGCGCGCAACTCTATCCATAGCCCACGCCTCACAACCATACAACATTGTTGGAACCACTATTCCTTCAAACATACCCATTTTTGCTTTCCGAGATAATGTTCTCGACTTCCACACATTCTTCAAGGCTCCCAGAATTTTCGCCCCCTCCCCCACCCTATGATCCACTTCCGCTTCCATGGTTCCATCCGCTGCCAGATCCACTCCCAGATATCTAAAACACTTTACTTCCTCCAGTTTCAGAAGTGGTAGAGGATGTGTGGATCAGGTGTTTGCTTTGAAGAATGTATGTGAGAAATACTTTGAAAAGCAAATGGATTTGTATGTAGCATTTATGGATCTGGAGAAGGCATATGATAGAGATGCTCTGTGGAAGGTATTAAGAATATATGGTGTGGGAGGAAAGTTGTTAGAAGCAGTGAAAAGTTTTTATCGAGGATGTAAGGCATGTGTACGTGTAGGAAGAGAGGAAAGTGATTGGTTCTCAGTGAATGTAGGTTTGCGGCAGGGATGTGTGATGTCTCCATGGTTGTTTAATTTGTTTATGGATGGGGTTGTTAGGGAGGTAAATGCAAGAGTTTTGGAAAGAGGGGCAAGTATGAAGTCTGTTGGGGATGAGAGAGCTTGGGAAGTGAGTCAGTTGTTGTTCGCTGATGACACAGCGCTGGTGGCTGATTCATGTGTGAAACTGCAGAAGCTGGTGACTGAGTTTGGTAAAGTGTGTGGAAGAAGAAAGTTAAGAGTAAATGTGAATAAGAGCAAGGTTATTAGGTACAGTAGGGTTGAGGGTCAAGTCAATTGGGAGGTGAGTTTGAATGGAAAAAAACTGGAGGAAGTGAAGTGTTTTATATATCTGGGAGTGGATCTGGCAGCGGATGGAACCATGGAAGCGGAAGTGGATCATAGGGTGGGGGAGGGGGCGAAAATTCTGGGAGCCTTGAAGAATGTGTGGAAGTCGAGAACATTATCTCGGAAAGCAAAAATGGGTATGTTTGAAGGAATAGTGGTTCCAACAGTGTTTTATGGTTGCGAGGCGTGGGCTATGGATAGAGTTGTGCGCAGGAGGATGGATGTGCTGGAAATGAGATGTTTGAGGACAATGTGTGGTGTGAGGTGGTTTGATCGAGTGAGTAACGTAAGGGTAAGTAACGTAAGGGTAAGAGAGATGTGTGGAAATAAAAAGAGCGTGGTTGAGAGAGCAGAAGAGGGTGTTTTGAAGTGGTTTGGGCACATGGAGAGGATGAGTGAGGAAAGATTGACCAAGAGGATATATGTGTCGGAGGTGGAGGGAACAAGGAGAAGAGGGAGACCAAATTGGAGGTGGAAAGATGGAGTGAAAAAGATTTTGTGTGATCGGGGCCTGAACATGCAGGAGGGTGAAAGGAGGGCAAGGAATAGAGTGAATTGGAGCGATGTGGTATACCGGGGCTGACGTGCTATCAGTGGATTGAATCAAGGCATGTGAAGCGTCTGGGGTAAACCATGGAAAGCTGTGTAGGTATGTATATTTGCGTGTGTGGACGTATGTATATACATGTGTATGGGGGGGGGTTGGGCCATTTCTTTCGTCTGTTTCCTTGCGCTACCTCGCAAACGCGGGAGACAGCGACAAAGTAAGAAAAAAAAAAAAAAATATATATATATATATATATATATATATATATATATATATATATATATATATATATAAATATATATATATATATATATATATATATATATATATATATATATATATATATATATATATATATATATATATAAATATATATATATATAAATATATATATATATATATATATATATATATATATATATATATATATATATATATATATATATATATATATATATATTTTTTTTTTTTATACCTCGTCGCTGTCTCCCGCGTTTGCGAGGTAGCGCAAGGAAACAGACGAAAGAAATGGCCCAACCCCCCCCCCCCCCATACACATGTACATACACACGTCCACACACGCAAATATACATACCTACACAGCTTTCCATGGTTTACCCCAGACGCTTCACATGCCTTGATTCAATCCACTGACAGCACGTCAACCCCTGTATACCACATCGCTCCAATTCAGTCTATTCCTTGCCCTCCTTTCACCCTCCTGCATGTTCAGGCCCCGATCACAAAAAATCCTTTTCACTCCATCTTTCCACCTCCAATTTGGTCTCCCTCTTCTCCTCGTTCCCTCCACCTCCGACACATATATCCTCTTGGTCAATCTTTCCTCACTCATTCTCTCCATGTGCCCAAACCATTTCAAAACACCCTCTTCTGCTCTCTCAACCAAGCTCTTTTTATTTCCACACATCTCTCTTACCCTTACGTTACTTACTCGATCAAACCACCTCACACCACACATTGTCCTCAAACATCTCATTTCCAGCACATCCATCTTCCTGCGAACAACTCTATCCATAGCCCACGCCTCGCAACCATACAACATTGTTGGAACCACTATTCCTTCAAACATACCCATTTTTGCTTTCCGGGATAATGTTCTCGACTTCCACACATTTTTCAAGGCTCCCAAAATTTTCGCCCCCTCCCCCACCCTATGATCCACTTCCGCTTCCATGGTTCCATCCGCTGACAGATCCACTCCCAGATATCTAAAACACTTCACTTCCTCCAGTTTTTCTCCATTCAAACTCACCTCCCAATTGACTTGACCCTCAACCCTACTGTACCTAATAACCTTGCTCTTATTCACATTTACTCTTAACTTTCTTCTTCCACACACTTTACCAAACTCCGTCACCAGCTTCTGCAGTTTCTCACATGAATCCGCCACCAGCGCTGTATCATCAGCGAACAACAACTGACTCACTTCCCAAGCTCTCTCATCCCCAACAGACTTCATACTTGCCCCTCTTTCCAAGACTCTTGCATTTACCTCCCTAACAACCCCATCCATAAACAAATTAAACAACCATGGAGACATCACACACCCCTGCCGCAAACCTACATTCACTGAGAACCAATCACTTTCCTCTCTTCCTACACGTACACATGCCTTACATCCTCGATAAAAACCTTTCACTGCTTCTAACAACTTGCCTCCCACACCATATATTCTTAATACCTTCCACAGAGCATCTCTATCAACTCTATCATATGCCTTCTCCAGATCCATAAATGCTACATACAAATCCATTTGCTTTTCTAAGTATTTCTCACATACATTCTTCAAAGCAAACACCTGATCCACACATCCTCTACCACTTCTGAAACCACACTGCTCTTCCCCAATCTGATGCTCTGTACATGCCTTCACCCTCTCAATCAATACCCTCCCATATAATTTACCAGGAATACTCAACAAACTTATACCTCTGTAATTTGAGCACTCACTCTCATCCCCTTTGCCTTTGTACATTGGCACTATGCACGCATTCCGCTAATCCTCAGGCACCTCACCATGAGTCATACACACATTAAATAACCTTACCAACCAGTCAACAACACAGTCACCCCCTTTTTTAATAAATTCCACTGCAATACCATCCAAACCTGCTGCCTTGCCGGCTTTCATCTTCCGCAAAGCTTTTACTACCTCTTCTCTGTTTACCAAATCATTTTCCCTAACCCTCTCACTTTGCACACCACCTCGACCCAAACACCCTATATCTGCCACTCTGTCATCAGACACATTCAACAAACCTTCAAAATACTCATTCCATCTCCTTCTCACATCACCACTACTTGTTATCACCTCCCCATTTACGCCCTTCACTGAAGTTCCCATTTGCTCCCTTGTCTTACGCACCCTATTTACCTCCCTCCAGAACATCTTTTTATTCTCCCTAAAATTTAATGATACTCTCTCACCCCAACTCTCATTTGCCCTTTTTTTCACCTCTCGCACCTTTCTCTTGACCTCCTGTCTCTTTCTTTTATACTTCTCCCACTCAATTGCATTTTTTCCCTGCAAAAATCGTCCAAATGCCTCTCTCTTCTCTTTCACTAATACTCTTACTTCTTCATCCCACCACTCACTACCCTTTCTAAGCAGCCCACCTCCCACTCTTCTCATGCCACAAGCATCTTTTGCGCAATCCATCACTGATTCCCTAAATACATCCCATTCCTCCCCCACTCCCCTTACTTCCATTGTTCTCAAAGTATATATATATATATATATATATATATATATATATATATATATATATATATATATATATATATATATATATATATATATATCCATGGGGATAGGGAGAAAGAATACTGCCCACGCATTCCTCACGTCTCGTAAAGGGCGACTAAAGGGGACAGGATCGGGGGGCTAGAAACTCTCCCCTCATTGTATTTTAACATTCTCAAAGGGGAAACAGAAGAACGAATCACGCGGGGAGTGCTCATCCTACTCGAAGGCTCAGATTGGGGTGTCTAAATGTGTGTGGATGTAACCAAGATGAGAAAAAAGGAGTGATAGGTAGTATGTTTGAGGAAAGGAACCTGGATGTTTTGGCTCTGAGTGAAACGAAGCTCAAGGGTAAAGGGGAAGAGTGGTTTGGGAATGGGTTGGTGAGAGGACAAGAGCAAGGGAAGGAGTAGCACTACTCCTGAAACAGGAGTGGTGAGAGTATGTGATAGAGTGTAAGAAAGTAAACTTTAGATTGATATGGGTAAAACTGAAAGTTGATGGAGAGAGATGGGTGATTATTGGTGCATATGCACCTGGGCATGAGAAGAGAGATGATAAGAGGCAAGTGATTTGGGAGCAGCTGAACGAGTGTGTTGGTGGTTTTGATGCACGAGACCGGGTTATAGTGTTGGGTGATGTGAATGTAAAGGTGAGTAATGTGGCAGTTCAGGGAATAATTGGTATACATGGGGTGTTCAGTATTGTAAATGGAAATGGTGAAAAGCTTGTAGATTCATGTGCTGGAAAAGGACTGGTGGTTGGGAATACCTGGTTTGAAAAAAAAAGAGATATACATAAGTATACGTATGTAAGTAGGAGAGATGGCCAGAGAGCGTTATTGGATTACGTGTTAATTGATAGGCTCGCGAAAGAGAGACTTTTGGATGTTAATGTGCTGAGAGGTGAAACTGGAGGGATGTCTGATCATTATCTTGTTGAGGCGAAGGTGAAGATTTGTAGAGGTTTTCAGAAAAGAAGAGAGAATGTTGGGGTTAAGAGAGTGGTGAGAGTAAGTGAGCTTGGGAAGGAGACTTGTGTGAGGAAGTACCAGTAGAGACTGAATACAGAATGGAAAAATGTGAAAACAAAGGGGGTAAGGGGAGTGGGGGAGGAATGGGATGTATTTACGGAAGTAGTGATGGCTTGCGCAAAAGATGCTTGTGGCATGAGAAGCGTGGGAGGTGGGCAGATTAGAAAGGGTAGTGAGTGGTGGGATGAAGAAGTAAGATTATTAGTGAAAGAGAAGAGAGAGGCATTTGGACGACTTTTGCAGGGAAATAATGTAAATGAGTGGATGTGCTGGAAATGAGATTTTTGAGGACACATGTGGTGTGAGGTGTAAGTAATAATAGGGTAAGAGAGATGTGTGGTAATAAAAATAGTGTGGTTGAGAGAGCAGAAGAGGGTGTTTTGAAATGGTTTGGTCACATGGAGAAAATGAGTGAGGAAAGGTTGACAAAGAGGATATATGTGTCAGAGGTGGAGGGAACGAGGAGAATTGGGAAACGAAATTGGAGGTGGAAAGATAAGAGTGAAAAAGATTTTGAGTGATCTGGGCCTGAACATTCAGGTGGGTGAAAGGCGAGCAAGGAATAGAGTGAATTGGAACGATGTGGTATACCGGGGTCGACGTGCTGTCAGTGGATTGAACAAGAGCATATGAAGCGTCTGGGGTAAACCATGGAAAGTTTTGTGGGGCCTAGATGTGGAAAGGGAGCTGTGGTTTCGGTGCATTATTACATGACAGCTAGAGACTGAGTGTGAACGAATGGGGCTTTTGTTGTCTTTTCCTAGCTCTAATCGCGCACATGAGGGGGGAGGGGGTTGTTATTTCATGTGTGGCGGGGTGGCGATGGGAATCAGTAAAGGCAGACAGTATGATTTATGTACATGTGTTTATATGTATATGTATGTGTGTATATATATATATGTATACGTTGAGATGTATAGGTATGTATATTTGCGTGTGTGGACGTGTATGTATATACATGTGTATGTCGGTGGGTTGGGCCATTCTTTCGTCTGTTTCCTTGCGCTACCTGGTTAACGCGGGAGACAGCGACAAAACAAAAAAAAAAAACAAAAAAATATATATATATATATATATATATATATATATATATATATATATATATATATATATATATATATATATATATATATATATATATTTGCTTTCTCGCTGTCTCCCGCGTTAGCGAGGTAGCGCAAGGAAACAGACGAAAGAATGGCCCAACCCACCCACACACGCATGTATATACATACACGTCCACACACGCAAATATATAGGTGCAACTGTAGGGATGTCTGATCATTATCTTATGGAGGCGAAGGTGAAGATTTGTAGAGGTTTTCAGAAAAGAAGAGAGAATGTTGTGGTGAAGAGAGTGCAGAGAGTAAGTGAGCTTGGGAAGGAGACTTGTACGAAGGAAGTACCAGGAGAGACTGAGTACAGAATGGAAAAAGGTGAGAACAAAGGACGTAAGGGGAGTGGGGGAGGAATGGGATGTATTCAGGGAAGCAGTGATGCCTTGTGCAAAAGATGCTTGTGGAATGAGAAGCGTGGGAGGTGGGCAGATTAAAAAGGGTAGTGAGTGGTGGGATGAAGAAGTAAGATTACTAGTCAAAGATAAGAGAGAGGAATTTGGACGATTTTTGCAGGGGAAAAGTGACAGTGACTGGAAGATGTATAAAAGAAAGAGGCAGGAGGTCAAGAGAAAGGTGCAAGAGGTGAAAAAGAGGGCAAATGAGAGTTGGGGTGAGAGAGTATCATTAAATTTTACGGAGGATAAAAAGATGTTTTGGAAGGAAGTAAATAAAGTGCATAAGACAAGGGAACAAATGGGAACACAAGTGAAGAGGGCTAATGGGGAGGTGATATCAAGTAGTGGTGATGTGAAAAGGAAATGGAGTCAGGATTTTGAAGGTTTGTGTGAATGTGTTTGATGATAGAGTGGCAGATATTGAGTGTTTTGGTCGAGGTGGTGTGCAAAGTGAGAGGGTTAGGGAGAATGATTTGGTGAACAGAGAAGAGGTAGTAAAAGATCTGCGGAAGATGAAAGCCGGCAAGGCAGCGGTATTGCAGTGGAATTATTTAAAAAAGAGGGTGACTATTGTTGACTGGTTGGTAAGGTTATCTAATGCATGTATGACTCATGGTGAGGTGCCTGAGGATAGGCGTAATGCTTGCATAGTGCCATTGTACAAAGGCAAAAACGTATGTGTGAGTGCTCAAATTACAGAGGTATAAGTTTGTTGAGCATTCCTGGGAAATCATATGGGAAGGCATTGATTGAGAGGGTGAAGGCAAGTACAGAGCATCAGATTGGGGAAGAGCAGTGTGGTTTCAGAAATGGTAGATGATGTGTGTATCAGGTGTTTGCTTTGAAGAATGTATGTGAGAAATACTTAGAAAAACAAATGGATTTGTATGTAGCATTTATGGATCTGGAGAAGGCATATGATAGAGTTGATAGAGATGGTCTGTGGAAATTATCAAGAGTATATGGTGTGGGAGGTAAACGTTAGAAGCAGTGAAAAGTTTATATCGAGGATGTAAGGCAAGTGTACGTGTAGGAAGAGAGGAAAGTGATTCGTTCTCAGTGAATGTTGGTTTGCGGCAGGGATGTGTGATGTCTCCATGGTTGTGTAATTTGTTTATGGATGGGTTGTTGGGGAGGTGAATGCAAGAGTTTTGGAAAGAGGGGCAAGTATGAAGTCTGTTGGGGATGAGAGAGCTTGGGAAGTGAGTCAGATGTTGTTCGCTGATGAGACACAGCTGGTCGCTGATTCGGGTGACAAACTGCAGAACCTGGTGACTGAGTTTGGTAAAGTGTGTGAAAGAAGAAAGCTGAGAGTAAAAGTGAATAAGAGCAAGGTTATTAGGTACAGTAGTGTTGAGGGACAAGTCAATTGGGAGGTAAGTTTGAATGGAGAAAAACTGGAGGAAGTGGAGTGTTTTAGATATCTGGGAGTGGACTTCGCAGCGGATGGAACCATGGAAGCGGAATGAATCATAGGGTAGGGGAGGGTGGCGAAAGTTCTGGGAGCGTTGAATCAGGTGTGGAAGTCGAGAACATTATCTCGGAAAGGAAAAAGGGGTTTGTTTGAAGGAAAAGTGGTTCCAACAATGTTATATGGTTGCGAGACGTGGGCTATAGATAGAGTTGAGCGGAGGAGGGTGAACGTGCTGGAAATGAGATGTTTGAGGACAGTATGTGCTGTGAGGTGGTTTGATCGAGTAAGAAATAATAGGGTAAGAGAGATGTGTGGTAATAAAAAGAGTGTGGTTGAGAGATCAGAAGAGGATGTTTTGAAATGGTTTGGTCGCAAGGAGAGAATGAGAGAGGAAAGATTAACCAAGAGGGTATATGTGTCAGAGGTGGAGGGAACGAGAAGTGGGAGACCAAATTGGAGGTGGTAAGATAGAGTGAAAAAGACTTTGAGTGATCGGGGCCTTAACATGCAGGAGGGTAAAAGGCGTGCAAGGAATAGAGTGAATTGGAACGATGTGGTATCCCGGGGTCAACGTGCTGTCAATGAATTAAACGAGGGCATGTGAAGAGTCTGGGGTAAACCATGGAAAGTTCTGTGGGGCCTGGATGTGGAAAGGGAGCTGTGATTTCGGTGCATTATACATGACAGCTAGAGATTGAGTGTGAACGAATGTGGCCTTTTTTGTCTTTTCCTAGCGCTACCTCGTACACGTGAGTGGGGAGGGGGTTGTTATTTCATGTGTGGCCGGGGGGCGATAGGAATGAATAAAAGGCAGAGAGTATGAACAATATACATGTGTATATAAGTATATAGCTGTGTGTATGTATATATATATATATATATATATTTTTTTTTTTTTTTTTTTTATACTTTGTCGCTGTCTCCCGCGTTTGCGAGGTAGCGCAAGGAAACAGACGAAAGAAATGGCCCAACCCCCCCCCCCATACACATGTACATACACACGTCCACACACGCAAATATACATACCTACACAGCTTTCCATGGTTTACCCCAGACGCTTCACATGCCTTGATTCAATCCACTGACAGCACGTCAACCCCTGTATACCACATGACTCCCATTCACTCTATTCCTTGCCCTCCTTTCACCCTCCTGCATGTTCAGGCCCCGATCACACAAAATCTTTTTCACTCCATCTTTCCACCTCCAATTTGGTCTCCCTCTTCTCCTCGTTCCCTCCACCTCCGACACATATATCCTCTTGGTCAATCTCTCCTCACTCATTCTCTCCATGTGCCCAAACCATTTCAAAACACCCTCTTCTGCTCTCTCAACCACGCTCTTTTTATTTCCACACATCTCTCTTACCCTTACGTTACTTACTCGATCAAACCACCTCACACCACACATTGTCCTCAAACATCTCATTTCCAGCACATCCATCCTCCTGCGCACATCTCTATCCATAGCCCACGCCTCGCAACCATACAACATTGTTGGAACCACTATTCCCTCAAACATACCCATTTTCGCTTTCCGAGATAATGTTCTCGACTTCCACACATTTTTCAAGGCTCCCAAAATTTTCGCCCCCTCCCCCACCCTATGATCCACTTCCGCTTCCATGGTTCCATCCGCTGACAGATCCACTCCCAGATATCTAAAACACTTCACTTCCTCCAGTTTTTCTCCATACAAACTCACCTCCCAATTGACTTGACCCTCACCCCTACTGTACCTAATAACCTTGCTCTTATTCACATTTACTCTCAACTTTCTTCTTCCACACACTTTACCAAACTCAGTCACCAGCTTCTGCAGTTTCTCACATGAATCAGCCACCAGCGCTGTATCATCAGCGAACAACAACTGACTCACTTCCCAAGCTCTCTCATCCCCAACAGACTTCATACTTGCCCCTCTTTCCAGGACTCTTGCATTTACCTCCCTTACAACCCCATCCATAAACAAATTAAACAACCATGGAGACATCACACACCCCTGCCGCAAACCTACATTCACTGAGAACCAATCACTTTCCTCTCTTCCTACACGTACACATGCCTTACATCCTCGATAAAAACTTTTCACTGCTTCTAACAACTTGCCTCCCACACCATATATTCTTAATACCTTCCACAGAGCATCTCTATCAACTCTATCATATGCCTTCTCCAGATCCATAAATGCTACATACAAATCCATTTGCTTTTCTAAGTATTTCTCACATACATTCTTCAAAGCAAACACCTGATCCACACATCCTCTACCACTTCTGAAACCACACTGCTCTTCCCCAATCTGATGCTCTGTACATGCCTTCACCCTCTCAATCAATACCCTCCCATATAATTTACCAGGAATACTCAACAAACTTATACCTCTGTAATTTGATATATATATATATATATATATATATATATATATATATATATATATATATATATATATATATATATTTTTTTTTTGCTTTGTCGCTGTCTCCCGCGTTTGCGAGGTAGCGCAAGGAAACAGACGAAAGAAATGGCCCAACCCACCCCCATACACATGTATATACATACGTCCACACACGCAAATATACATACCTACACAGCTTTCCATGGTTTACCCCAGACGCTTCACATACCCCGATTCAATCCACTGACAGCACGTCAACGCCGGTATACCACATCGCTCCAATTCACTCTATTCCTTGCCCTCCTTTCACCCTCCTGCATGTTCAGGCCCCGATCACACAAAATCTTTTTCACTCCATCTTTCCACCTCCAATTTGGTCTCCCTCTTCTCCTCGTTCCCTCCACCTCCGACACATATATCCTCTTGGTCAATCTTTCCTCACTCATTCTCTCCATGTGCCCAAACCATTTCAAAACACCCTCTTCTGCTCTCTCAACCACGCTCTTTTTATTTCCACACATCTCTCTTACCCTTACGTTACTTACTCGATCAAACCACCTCACACCACACAATGTCCTCAAACATCTCATTTCCAGCACATCCATCCTCCTGCGCACAACTCTATCCATAGCCCACGCCTCGCAACCATACAACATTGTTGGAACCACTATTCCTTCAAACATTCCCATTTTTGCTTTCCGAGATAATGTTCTCGACTTCCAAACATTCTTCAAGGCTCCCAGAATTTTCGCCCCCTCCCCCACCCTATGATCCACTTCCGCTTCCATGGTTCCATCCGCTGCCAGATCCACTCCCAGATATCTAAAACACTTCACTTCCTCCAGTTTTTCTCCATTCAAACTCACCTCCCAATTGACTTGACCCTCAACCCTACTGTACCTAATAACCTTGCTCTTATTCACATTTACTCTTAACTTTCTTCTTTCACACACTTTACCAAACTCAGTCACCAGCTTCTGCAGTTTCTCACATGAATCAGCCACCAGCGCTGTGTCATCAGCGAACAACAACTGACTCACTTCCCAAGCTCTCTCATCCCCAACAGACTTCATACATGCCCCTCTTTCCAAAACTCTTGCATTCACCTCCCTAACAACCCCATCCGTAAACAAATTAAACAACCATGGAGACATCACACACCCCTGCCGCAAACCTACATTCACTGAGAACCAATCACTTTCCTCTCTTCCTACACGTACACATGCCTTACATCCTCGATAAAAACTTTTCACTGCTTCTAACAACTTGCCTCCCACACGATATATTCTTAATACCTTCCAAAGAGCATCTCTATCAACTCTATCATATGCCTTCTCCAGATCCATAAATGCTACATACAAATCCATTTGCTTTTCTAAGTATTTCTCACATACATTCTTCAAAGCAAACACCTGATCCACACATCCTCTACCACTTCTGAAACCACACTGCTCTTCCCCAATCTGATGCTCTGTACATGCCTTCACCCTCTCAATCAATACCCTCCCATATAATTTACCAGGAATACTCAACAAACTTATACCCCTGTAATTTGAGCACTCACTCTTATCCCCTTTGCCTTTGGACAATGGCACTATGCACGCATTCCGCCAATCCTCAGGCACCTCACCATGAGTCATATATACATTAAATAACCTTACCAACCAGTCAATAATACAGTCACCCCCTTTTTTAATAAATTCCACTGCAATACCATCCAAACCTGCTGCCTTGCCGGCTTTCATCTTCCGCAAAGCTTTTACTACCTCTTCTCTGTTTACCAAATCATTTTCCCTAACCCTCTCACTTTGCACACCACCTCGACCAAAACACCCTATATCTGCCACTCTATCATCAAACACATTCAACAAACCTTCAAAATACTCACTCCATCTCCTTCTCACATCACCACTACTTGTTATCACCTTCCCATTTGCGCCCTTCACTGAAGTTCCCATTTGCTCCCTTGTCTTACGCACTTTATTTACCTCCTTCCAGAACATCTTTTTATTCTCCCTAAAATTTAATGATACTCTCTCACCCCAACTCTCATTTGCCCTATTTTTCACCTCTTGCACCTTTCTCTTGACCTCCTGTCTCTTTCTTTTATACGTCTCCCACTCAACTGCATTTTTTCCCTGCAAAAATCGTCCAAATGCCTCTCTCTTCTCTTTCACTAATACTCTTACTTCTTCATCCCACCACTCACTACCCTTTCTAATCAACCCACCTCCCACTCTTCTCATGCCACAAGCATCTTTTGCGAAATCCATCACTGATTCCCTAAATACATCCCATTCCTCCCCCACTCCCCTTACTTCCATTGTTCTCACCTTTTTCCATTCTGTACTCAGTCTCTCCTGGTACTTCCTCACACAAGTCTCCTTCCCAAGCTCACTTACTCTCACCACCCTCTTCACCCCAACATTCACTCTTCTTTTCTGAAAACCCATACAAATCTTCACCTTAGCCTCCACAAGATAATGATCAGACATCCCTCCAGTTGCACCTCTCAGCACATTAACATCCAAAAGTCTCTCTTTCGCGCGCCTGTCAATTAACACGTAATCCAATAACGCTCTCTGGCCATCTCTCCTACTTATATACGTATACTTATGTATATCTCGCTTTTTAAACCATGTATTCCCAATCACCAGTCCTTTTTCAGCACATAAATCTACAAGCTCTTTACCATTTCCATTTACAACACTGAACACCCCATGTATACCAATTATTCCCTCAACTGCCACATTACTCACCTTTGCATTCAAATCACCCATCACTATAACCCGGTCTCGTGCATCAAAACCACTAACACACTCATTCAGCTGCTCCCAAAACACTTGCCTCTCATGATATTTCTTCTCATGCCCAGGTGCATATGCACCAACAATCACCCATCTCTCTCCATCAGCTTTCAGTTTTACCCATATCAATCGAGAATTTACTTTCTTACATTCTATCACATACTCCCACAACTCCTGTTTCAGGAGTACTGCTACTCCTTCCCTTGCTCTTGTCCTCTCACTAACCCCTGACTTTACTCCCAAGACATTCCCAAACCACTCTTCCCCTTTACCCTTGAGCTTCGTTTCACTCAGAGCCAAAACATCCAGGTTCCTTTCCTCAAACACACTAACTATCTCTCCTTTTTTCACATCTTGGTTACATCCACACACATTTAGACACCCCAGTCTGAGCCTTCGAGGAGGATGAGCACTCCCCGCGTGACTCCTTCTTCTGTTTCCCATTTTAGAAAGTTAAAAAAAATACAAGGCTGGGAGGATTTCTGGCACCCCGCTCCCGTCCCCTCTAGTCGCCTTCTACGACACGCGAGAAATGCGTGGGAAGTATTCTTTCACTGTTTCTTTTACTGTTTCTATCAGCTGTTGCTGAGTTGAGCCTTGAGATCCACTCTGTGAATCTTCCAGCTGAAAAGCTTCCAGGGAGAACCTGGTTAGTTCAGCCCCTGCTCCTCCACCACCTGTTTACCCTGCACCCCATCCAACAATGGAGTCTCCCTGTATGCCAGAGGTTCCTGGCATGGCCTGTGCAACAAGCTCCTCCATGGTTTGTGGCTGTGTTCTTAACACTTGTGGCTCAAAACAAATATATATATATATATATATATATATATATATATATATATATATATATATATATATATATATATATATATATATATATATTTTTTTTTTTTTCTTTTTTATACTTTGTCGCTGTCTCCCGCGTTTGCGAGGTAGCGCAAGGAAACAGACGAAAGAAATGGCCCAACCCCCCCCCCATACACATGTACATACACACGTCCACACACACAAATATACATACCTACACAGCTTTCCATGGTTTACCCCGGACGCTTCACATGCCTTGATTCAATCCACTGACAGCACGTCAACCCCGGTATACCACATCGCTCCAATTCACTCTATTCCTTGCCCTCCTTTCACCCTCCTGCATGTTCAGGCCCCGATCACACAAAATCTTTTTCACTCCATCTTTCCACCTCCAATTTGGTCTCCCTCTTCTCCTCGTTCCCTCCACCTCCGACACATATATCCTCTTGGTCAATCTTTCCTCACTCATTCTCTCCATGTGCCCAAACCATTTTAAAACACCCTCTTCTGCTCTCTCAACCACGCTCTTTTTATTTCCACACATCTCTCTTACCCTTACGTTACTTACTCGATCAAACCACCTCACACCACACATTGTCCTCAAACATCTCATTTCCAGCACATCCATCCTCCTGCGCACAACTCTATCCATAGCCCACGCCTCGCAACCATACAACATTGTTGGAACTACTATTCCTTCAAACATACCCATTTTTGCTTTCCGGGATAATGTTCTCGACATCCACACATTTTTCAAGGCTCCCAAAATTTTTGCCCCCTCCCCCACCCTATGATCCACTTCCGCTTCCATGGTTCCATCCGCTGACAGATCCACTCCCAGATATCTAAAACACTTCACTTCCTCCAGTTTTTCACCATTCAAACTCACCTCCCAATTGACTTGACCCTCAACCCTACTGTACCTAATAACCTTGCTCTTATTCACATTTACTCTTAACTTTCTTCTGCCACACACTTTACCAAACTCCGTCACCAGCTTCTGCAGTTTCTCACATGAATCCGCCACCAGCGCTGTATCATCAGCGAACAACAACTGACTCACTTCCCAAGCTCTCTCATCCCCAACAGACTTCATACTTGCCCCTCTTTCCAAGACTCTTGCATTTACCTCCCTAACAACCCCATCCATAAACAAATTAAACAACCATGGAGACATCACACACCCCTGCCGCAAACCTACATTCACTGAGAACCAATCACTTTCCTCTCTTCCTACACGTACACATGCCTTACATCCTCGATAAAAACTTTTCACTGCTTCTAACAACTTGCCTCCCACACCATATATTCTTAATACCTTCCACAGAGCATCTCTATCAACTCTATCATATGCCTTCTCCAGATCCATAAATGCTACATACAAATCCATTTGCTTTTCTAAGTATTTCTCACATACATTCTTCAAAGCAAACACCTGATCCACACATCCTCTACCACTTTATATATATTTTTTTTTTCTTTCTTTCAAACTATTCGCCATTTCCCGCATTAGCGAGGAAGCGTTAAGAACAGACGACTGGGCCTTTGAGGGAATACCCTCACCTGGCCTAATTCTCTGTTCCTCCTTTTGGAAAATTAAAAAAAGAAAAAAAAAACCGAGAGGGGAGAATTTCCAGCCCCCCGCTCCCTTCCCTTTTAGTCGCCTTCTACGACACGCAGGGAATACGTAGGATGTATTCTTAATCCCCTATCCCCAGGGATAGGGGATATAGGGATATATATATATATATATATATATATATATATATATATATATATATATATATATATATATATATATATATATATATATATATATATATATATATATATATATATATATTTATATATATATTTATATATATATATTTATATATATATTTATATATATATTTATATATATATTTATATATATATTTATATATATATTTATATATATATTTATATATATATATATATATATATATATATATATATATATATATATATATATATATATATATATATCTATATATATATATATATATTTATATTTGGTAAAGTGTGTGAAAGAAGAAAGTTAGGAGTAAATGTGAATAAGAGCAAGGTTATTAGGTCCAGTAGGGTTGAGGGTCAAGTAATTGGGAGGTAAGTTTGAATGGAGAAAAACAGGAGGAAGCAAAGTGTTTTAGATATCTGGGAGTGGATCTGGCAGCGGATGGAACCATGGAAGCGGAAGTAAATCATAGGGTGGGGGAGGGGGGCGAAAATCCTGGGAGCCTTGAAGAATGTGTGGAAGTCGAGAACATTATCTCTGAAAGCAAAAATGGCTATGTTTGAAGAAATAGTGGTTCAACAATGTTGTATGTTTGCGAAGCGTGGGCTATGGATACAGTTGTGCGCAGGAGGGTGGATGTGCTGGAAATGAGATGTTTGAGGACAATGTGTGGTGTGAGGTGGTTTGATCGAGTAAGTAATGTAAGGGATAGAGAGATGTGTGGAAATAAAACGAGCGTGGTCAAGCGAAGTCAAGAACATTATCTCGGAAAGCAAAAATGGCTATGTTTGAAGGAATAGTGGTTCCAACAATGTTGTATGGTTGCGAGGAGTGGGCTATGGATAGACTTGGTGGATAGGGTGGATGTGCTGGAAATGAGATGTTTGAGGACAATATGTGGTGTGAGGTGCTTTGATCTAGTAAGTAATGTAAGGGTAAGAGAGATGTGTGGAAATAAAAAGAGTGTACTTGAGAGAGCAGAAGATGGTGTTTTGAAATGGTTTGGGCACATGGAGAGAATGAGTGAGGAAAGATTGACCAAGAGGATATATGTGTCGGAGGTGGAGGGAACGAGGACAAGTGGGAGACCAAATTGGAGGGGGAAAGATGGAGTGAAAAAGATTTTGAGTGATCGGGGCCTGAACATGCAGGAGGGTGAAAGGCGGGCAAGGAATAGAGTGAATTGGATCGATGTGGTATACCGGGGTTGACGTGCTGTCAGTGGATTGAATCAGGGCATGTGAAGCGTCTGGGGTAAACCATGGATAGCTGTGTGGGGCTTGGATGTGGAAAGGGAGCTGTGGTTTCGGGCATTATTGCATGACAGCTAGAGACTGAGTGCGAACGAATGAGGCCTTTGTTGTCTTTTCCTAGCGCTACCTCGCACACATGAGGGGGGAGGGGGATGGTATTCCATGTGTGGCGAGGTGATGATGGGAATGAATAAAGGCAGACAGTGTGAATTGTGTGCATGGGTATATATGTATGTGTCTGTGTGTGTATATATATGTGTGTACACTGAGATGTATAGGTATGTATATTTGCGTGTGTGGACGTGTGTGTATATACATGTGTATTGGGGTGGGTTGGGCCATTTCTTTCGTCCGTTTCCTTGCGCTACCTCGTAAACGCGGGAGACAGCGACAAAGCAAAATAATAATAAAAAAAATATATATATCTATATATATATATATATATATATATATATATATATATATATATATATATATATATATATATATTTTGCTTTGTCGCTGTCTCCCGCGTTTCCGAGGTAGCGATATATATATATATATATATATATATATATATATATATATATATATATATATATATATATATATATATATATATATATATATATTTTAGGGAGAATGAAAAGATGTTCTAGAAGGAGGTAAATAAAGTGCGTAAGACAAGGGAGCAAATGGGAACTTCAGTGAAGGGGGCTAATGGGGAGGTGATAACAAGTAGTGGTGATGTGAGAAGGAGATGGAGTGAGTATTTTGAAGGTTTGTTGAATGTGTTTGATGATAGAGTGGCAGATATAGGGAGTTTTAGTCGAGGTGGTGTGCAAAGTGAGAGGGTTAGGGAAAATGATTTGGTAAACAGAAAAGAGGTAGTAAAAGCTTTGCGGAAGATGAAAGCCGGCAAGGCAGCAGGTTTGGATGGTATTGCAGTGGAATCTATTAAAAAAGGGGGTGACTGTATTTTTGACTGGTTGGTAAGGTTATTTAATGTATGTATGATTCAGGTGAGGTGCCTGAGGATTGGCGGAATGCGTGCATAGTGCCATTGTACAAAGGCAAACGGGATAACAGTGAGTGCTCAAATTACAGAGGTATAAGTTTGTTGAGCATTCCTGGGAAATTATATGGGAGGGTATTGACTGAGAGGGTGAAGGCATGTACAGAGCATCAGATTGGGGAAGAGCAGTGTGGTTTCAGAAGTGGTAGAGGATGTGTGGATCACGTGTTTGCTTTGAAGAATGTATGTGAGAAATACTTAGAAAAACAAATGGATTTGTATGTAGCATTTATGGATCTGGAGAAGCCATATGTTAAGAGCTGATAGAGATGCTCTGTGGAAGGTATCAAGAATATGTGGTGTGGGAGGCAAGTTATTAGAAGGAGTGAAAAGTTTTTATCGAGGATGTAAGACATGCGTACGTGTAGGAAGAGAGGAAAGTGATTGGTTCTCAGTGAATGTAGGTTTGCGGCAGGGGTGTGTGATGTCTCCATGGTTGTTAAATTTGTTTATGGATGGGGTTGTTAGGGAGGTGAATGCAAGAGTTTTGGAAAGAGGGGCAAGTATGCAGTCTGTTGGGGATGAGAGCTTGGGAAGTGAGTCAGTTGTTGTTCGCTGATGATACAGCGCTAGTGGCTGATTCATGTGAGAAACTGCAGAAGCTGGTGACTGAGTTTGGTAAAGTGTGTGAAAGAAGAAAGTTAAGAGTAAATGTGAATAAGAGCAAGGTTATTAGGTACAGTAGGGTTGAGGGTCAAGTCAATTGGGAGGTAAGTTTGAATGGAGATAAACTGGAGGAAGTAAAGTGTTTTAGATATCTGGGAGTGGATCTGGCAGCGAATTGAACAATGGAAGCGGAAGTGAATAATAGGGTGGGGGAGAAGGCGAAAATCCTGGGAGCCTTGAAGAATGTTTGGAAGTCGAGAAGATTATCTCGGAAAGCAAAAATGGGTATGTTTGAAGGAATAGTGGTTCCAACAATGTTGTATGGTTGCCAGGCGTGGGGTATGGATAGAGTTGTGCGCTGGAGGGTGGATGTGCTGGAAATGAGTTTGAGGACAATATGTGGTGTGACGTGGTTTGATCGAGTAAGTAATGTAAGGGTAAGAGAGATGTGTGGAAATAAAGAGTGTGGTTGAGAGAGCAGAAGAGGGTGTTTTGAAATGGTTTGGGCACATGGAGAGAATGAGTGAGGAAAGATTGACCAAGAGGATATGTGTGTCGGAGGTGGAGGGAACGAGGAGAAGTGGGAGACCAAATTGGAGGTGGAAAGATGGAGTGAAAAAGATTTTGAGTGATCGGGGCCTGAACAGGCAGGAGGGTGACAGGCGGGCAAGGAATAGAGTGAATTGGATCGATGTGGTGTACCGGGGTTGACGTGCTGTCAATGGATTGAATCAGGGCATGTGAAGCGTCTAGGGTAAACAATGGAAAGTTCTGTGGGGCCTGGATGTGGAAAGGGAGCTGTGGTTTCGGGCACTATTACATGACAGCTAGAGACTGAGTGTGAACGAATGGGGCCTTTGTTGTCTTTTCCTAGCGCTACCTCGCACACACGAGGGAGGAGGGGGATGTTATTCCATGTGTGGCGAGGTGGCGATGGGAATAAATAAAGGCAGACAGTATGAATTATGTACATGTGTATATATGTATATGTCTGTGTGTGTATATATATGTGTACATTGAGATGTATAGGTATGTATATTTGCGTGTGTGGACGTGTATGTATATACATGGGTATAGGGGTGGGTTGGGCCATTTCTTTCGTCTGTTTCCTTGCGCTACCTCGCACACGCGGGAGAGAGCGACAAACCAAAATATAATAATAAATAAATAAAATATATATATATATATATATATATATATATATATATATATATATATATATATATATATATATATATATATATATATATATATATGTATGAATGTGTTTGATGATAGAGTGGCAGATATAGGGTGTTTTGGTCGAGGTGGTGTGCAAAGTGAGAGGGTTAGGGAAAATGATTTGGTAAACAGAGAAGAGGTAGTGAAAGCTTTCCGGAAGATGAAAGCCGGCAAGGCAGCAGGTTTGGATGGTATTGCAGTGGAATTTATTAAAAAAGGGGGTAACTGTATTGTTGACTGGTTGGTAAGGTTATTTAATGTATGTATGACTCATGGTGAGGTGCCTGAGGATTGGCGGAATGCGTGCATAGTGCCATTGTACAAAGGCAAAGGGGATAAGAGTGAGTGCTCAAATTACAGAGGTATAAGTTTGTTGAGTATTCCTGGTAAATTATATGGGAGGGTATTGATTGAGAGGGTGAAGGCATGTACAGAGCATCAGATTGGGGAAGAGCAGTGCGGTTTCAGAAGTGGTAGAGGATGTGTGGATCAGGTGTTTGCTTTGAAGAATGTATGTGAGAAATACTTAGAAAAGCAAATGGATTTGTATGTAGCATTTATGGATCTGGAGAAGGCATATGATAGAGTTGATAGAGATGCTCTGTGGAAGGTATTAAGAATATATGGTGTGGGAGGAAAGTTGTTAGAAGCAGTGAAAAGTTTTTATCGAGGATGTAAGGCATGTGTGCGTGTAGGAAGAGAGGAAAGTGATTGGTTCTCAGTGAATGTAGGTTTGCGGCAGGGGTGTGTGATGTCTCCATGGTTGTTTAATCTGGTTATGGATGGGGTTGTTAGGGAGGTAAATGCAAGAGTTTTGGAAAGAGGGGCAAGTATGAAGTCTGTTGGGGATGAGAGAGCTTGGGAAGTGAGTCAGTTGTTGTTCGCTGATGATACAGCGCTGGTGGCTGATTCATGTGAGAAACTGCAGAAGCTGGTGACTGAGTTTGGTAAAGTGTGTGGAAGAAGAAAGTTAAGAGTAAATGTGAGTAAGAGCAAGGTTATCAGGTACAGTAGGGTTGAGGGTCAACTCAATTGGGAGGTGAGTTTGAATGGAGAAAAACTGGAGGAAGTGAAGTGTTTTCGATATCTGGGAGTGGATCTTGCAGCGGATGGAACCATGGAATCGGAAGTGGATCATAGGGTGGTGGAGGGGGCGAAAATTCTGGGGGCCTTGAAGAATGTGTGGAAGTCGAGAACATTATCTCGGAAAGCAAAAATGGGTATGTTTGAAGGAATAGTGGTTCCAACAATGTTGTATGGTTGCGAGGCGTGGGCTATGGATAGAGTTGTGCGCAGGAGGATGGATGTGCTGGAAATGAGATGTTTGAGGACAATGTGTGGTGTGAGGTGGTTTGATCGAGTGAGTAACGTAAGGGTAAGAGAGATGTGTGGAAATAAAAAGAGTGTGGTTGAGAGGGCAGAAGAGGGTGTTTTGAAGTGGTTTGGGCACATGGAGAGGATGAGTGAGGAAAGATTGACCAAGAGGATATATGTGTCGGAGGTGGAGGGAACAAGGAGAAGAGGGAGACCAAATTGGAGGTGGAAAGATGGAGTGAAAAAGATTTTGTGTGATCGGGGCCTGAACATGCAGGAGGGTGAAAGGAGGGCAAGGAATAGAGTGAATTGGAGCGATGTGGTATACCGGGGTTGACGTGCTGTCAGTGGATTGAATCAAGGCATGTGAAGCGTCTGGGGTAAACCATGGAAAGCTGTGTGGGTATGTATATTTGCGTGTGTGGACGTATGTATATACATGTGTATGGGGGGGGGGGGGGTTGGGCCATTTCTTTCGTCTGTTTCCTTGCGCTACCTCGCAAACGCGGGAGACAGCGACAAAGTATAATAATAATATAATAATATATATATATATATATATATATATATATATATATATATATATATATATATATATATATATATATATATATATATATATATATGGAGAAAAACTGGAGGAAGTGAAGTGTTTTAGATTGTTGTAGATATCTGCGAGTGGATTTGGCCGCGGATGGAACCATGGAGGCGGAAGTGAGTCATATGGTGGGGGAGGGGGCGAAAGCTCTGGGAGTGTTGAAAAATGTGTGGAACTCGAGAACGTTACCGCAGAAAGCAAAAATGGGTTTGTTTGAAGGAATAGTGGTTCCGACAATGTTATATGGTTGCGAAGCATGGGCTATAGATAGTGTTGTGCGAAGGATAGTGGATGTACAGAAAATGAGATGTTTGAGGACAATATGTGGTGTGAGGTAGTTTGATCGAGAAAGAAATGAAAGGGTAAGAGAGATGTGTGGTAATAAAAATAGTGTGGTTGAGAGAGCAGAAGAGGGTACTTTGAAATGGTTTGGTCACGTTGAGAGAATGAACGAGGAAAGACTGAGAACGATGATATATATGTGTCAGAGGTGGAGGGGACGAGAAGTGGGAGACCAAATTGGAGGTGGAAAGATGGAGTGAAAAAGATTTTGAGTGATCGAGGCCTGAACATGCAGGAGGGTGAAAGGCGTGCAATGAATAAAGTGAATTGGAACGATGTGGTATACCGGGGTACATTAGCTGTCAATGGATCGAACCAGGGCATGTGAAGCGTCTGGGGAAAACCATGGAAAGTTTTGTGGGGCCTCGAGGTGGAATGGGAGCTGTGGTATCAGTGCATTATACATGACAACTAGAGAGTGAGTGTGAAGGTATGTGGCTTTTTTGTCTTCTTCTAGTGCTACCTCATGCACATGCGAGGGGAGGGGGTAGTCATTTCATTTGTGGCGGGGTGGCGACGGGAAGTAATAAGGGCAGACATTATGAATTACGTACATGTGTATATATGTATATGTCTGTGTGTATATATATGAATACGTTGAGATTTATAGGTATGCATATGTACGTGTGTGGACGTGTATGTATATACATGTGTATGTGAGTGGGTTGGGCCATTCTTTCGTCTGTTTCCTTGCGCTACCTTGCTAACGCGGGAGACTGCGACAAAGTATTAAAATAATATATATATATATATATATATATATATATATATATATATATATATATATATATATATATATATATATATATTTTTTTTTTTTCATTCATACTATTCGCCATTTCCCGCGTTAGCAAGGTAGCGTTAAGAACAGAGGATTGGACCTTTGAGGGAATATCCTCACCTGGCCCCCTTCTCTGTTCCTTCTTTTGGAAAATCAAAAAAAAAAACTGAGAGGGGAGGATTTCCAGCCCCCCGCTCCCTTCCCTTTTAGTCGCCTTCTACGACACGAAGGGAATACTTGGGAGGTATTCTTTCTCCCCTATCTATTTTGCTTTGTCGCTGTCTCCTGCGTTAGGGAGGTAGCAAAAGGAAACAGACGAAAGAATGGCCCAACCCACCCACATACACATGTATATACATACACGTCCACACACGCATATATACATAACTAAACATCTCAATGTATACATATATATACACACACAGACATATACATATATACACATGTACATAATTCATACTGTCTGCCTTTATTGATTCCCATCGCTACCTCACCACACATGGAATAACAACCCCCTCCCACCTCATATGTGCGAGGTAGCGCTAGGAAAAGACAACAAAGGCCCCATATATATATATATATATATATATATATATATATATATATATACACACATATAGATAGATAGACAGACAGATAGATATATAGGGTTGTGCGGAAAAGGTTGGATGTGTTGGAAATGTAATGTTTGAGGACACTATGTAATGTGAGGTGGTTTGATCGAGTAAGTAATAATAGGGTAAGAGAGATGTGTGGTAATAAAAAGAGTGTGGTTGAGAGAGAAGAAGAGGGTGTTTTGAAATGGTTTGGTCACATGGAGAGAATGAGTGAGGAAAGATTGACCAAGAAGGTATATGAGTCAGATGTGGAGGGAACGAGAAGTGGGAGACCAAATTGGAGGTGGAAAGATGGAGTGAAAAAGATTTTGAGCGAATGGGGCCTGAACATACACAGGAAGTTGAAAGGCGTGCAAGGAATAGAGTAAATTGGCATGATGTGGTATACTGGGGTCGACGTGCTGTCAATGGATTAAACCAAGGGATGTGGAGGGTCTGGGGTAAACCATGGAAAGTGTTGTGGAACCTGGATGTGGAAAGGGAGCTGTGGTTTCGGTGCATTACACATGACAGCTAGAGACTGAGTGTCAACGAATGTGGCCTAAGATATCTTTTCCTTGCGCTACCTCGCGCGCGCGAGGGGGGAGCGGGGTGCCATTTCATGTGTGGCGGGGTGTTGACGGGAATGGATGAAGGCAGCAAGTATGGATATGTATATTTATATATATGTGTATATGTATGTATACTTTGAAATGTATAGGTATGTATATGAGTGTGTGTGGGAGTTTATGTATATACAAGTGTATGTGGGGGGTAGTTCTTTCGTCTGCTTCCTTGTGCTACCTCGCTAACGCGGGAGACAGCGACTAAGTATAATAAAAATATATATACATATATATATATACATATATATATATATATATATATATATATATATATATATATATATATATATATATATATATATATATATACACATTTATATCAAAGGTTTGCTGAATGTGTTTGATGATAGAGTGACAGATATAGGGTGTTTTGGCCGGGATGATATGCGAAGTGAGGTCAGAGAGAATGATTTGGTAAACAGAGAAGAGGTATTGAAAGATTTGTGGAAGATGAAAGCCGGCAAGGCAGCGGGTTTGGATGGTATTGTAGTAAAATTTATCTAGCAAGCGGGTGACTGTGTTGGTGACTGGTTGGTAAGAATATTCAGTGTAAGCATGGATCATGGTTAAGTGCCTGAAGATTGGCGGAATACATGCATAGGGCCATTGTTCAAAGGCAAAGGGGATAAAGGTGAATGTTCAAACTACAGAGGAATAAGTTTGTTGGGTATTCCTGAGAAATTAAATGGGAGGGTATTGTACAACGGAAGACGATATGTGGATCAGGTGTTTGCTTTGAAGAATGAGTTAGAAATACTTAGAAAAACAGGCATTTGTACGTAGCATTTAGAGAGCTGGAGAAGGCACATGATAGGGTTCACAGAGATGCTTTGTGGAAGGTTTTAAAAGTATATGGTGTGGGAGGTAAGCTGCTAGAGGCAGAGAAAAGTTTTTACCAAGGATGTAAGGCATGTGTATGAGTAGTAAGAGACGAGAGTGATTGGTTACCAGTGAATGTCGGTCTGCGGTAATAGTGTGACGTCACCATGGTTGTTTGATTAGTTTATCGATGGGGTGGTTAGGTAGGTAAATATAAGAGTTTTGGAGAGAGGGGCGAGTATGCAGTCTGTTGGGGATGAGAGCGCTTGGGAAGTGAGTCAGATGTTGTTCGCCGATGAATCAGCACTGGTGGCTGATTTGAGAGAGGAACTTCAGAAGTTGGTGGCTGAGTTTGAAAAAGTGTAAGAAAGGAAAAAGTTGAGAGCAAATGTGAATAAGAGCAATGTCACTATATTTAGTAGGGTTGAGGGACATGTTAAATGGGATGTAAGTATGAATGGAGGAAAATTGGAGAAAGTGAAGTGTTTTAGATATCTGGGAGTGGATTTAACAGCGGATGGAGCCATGGAAGCGGAAGTGAGTCACAGGGTGGGGGAGAAGGCGAAGGTTCTGGGAGCCTTAAAAAATGTGTGGAAGGCGAGGACATTATCTCGGAAAGCAGAAATAGGTATGGTTCCAACAATGTTATATGGTTGCGAGGCGAGGAATATAGATAGAGTTGTGCGAAGGAGGGTGGATGTGTTGGAAATGAGATGTTTGAGGACAATATGTGGTGTGCGGTGGTTTGATCGAGTAGTTAATGAAAGGGTAAGAGAGATGTGAGGTAATAAAATGTGTGGCTGAAAGAGCAGAAGAGGTTGTATTGAAATGGTTTGGTCACATGGAGAACATGAGTGAGGAAAGACTGACAAAGAGGATATATGTATCAGAGGTGGAGGGAACAAGGAAAAGTGGGAGACCAAATTGCAGGTGGAAGGATGGAGTGAAAAAGATTTTGAGCGATTGGGGCCTGAATATGCAGGAGGGTGAAAAGAGTGCAAGGAATAGAGTGAATTGGAACGATGTGGTATACCGGGGTCGACATGCTGTCAATGGATTGAACCAGGGCATGTGAAGCGTCTGGGGTAAACCATGGAAAGTTCTGTGGGGCCTGGATGTGGAAAGGGAGCTGTGGTTTCGGTGCATTATTACATATCAGCTAGAGACTGAGTGTGAACGAATGGAGCCTTTGTTGTCTTTTCCTAGCGCTACCTCGTACACATGAGGGGGGAGGGAGTGTTATTCCATGTGTGGCGAGGTGGCGATGGGAATAAATAAAGGCAGACAGTATGAATTATGTACATGTGTATATATGTATATGTCTGTGTGTGTATATATATATATATATGTGTACATTGAGATGTATAGTCATACATACATATCACCGGGGATAGGCGAGACTATTCCCCGCATGTCGCAGGAGGCGACTAAATTGGGCTGCGGCGGCGGCGGGGGAAGCCCTTCTTGTATTCAAATTTCAAAAAGGGGGAACAGATGAAGGAGTCAAGCGGGAAGTGCTCATCCTCCTCGAAGGCTCACATTGAGGTGTCTGAGTGTGCGTGGATGTAAAAAGGATGAGAAGAAAGGAGAGATAGGTAATATGTTTGAGGAAAGGAACCTGGATGTTTTGGCTCTGACTGAAACGAAGCTCAAGGGTAAAGAGGAAGAGTAATTTGGGAAAGTCTTGGGAGTGTTCAGTGTTGTAAATAGAAATAGTGAAGAGCTTGTGGATTTGTGTACTGAAAAAAGACTAGTGATTGGGAATACCTGGATTAAACAGAGAGATATACATAAGTATATGTCTGTGAGTAAAAGAGATGGTCAAAGGGCACTACTGCAGTAAGTGTTAATAGATAAGCGTGTAAAAGAGACTCTTTTGGATGTTAATGTGCTGAGAGGGGCAGCTGGAGGAATGTCCGATCATTATCTTGTGGAGGCGAAGGTGAAGATTTGTAGAGGCTTTCAGAAAAGAAGAGAGAATGTTGGGGAGAAGAAAGTGGTAAGAGTAAATGAGCTTGGAAAGGAGACTTCTAGGAGGAAGTATCAGAAGAAATTGAGTGTAGAATGGCAAAAGGTGAGAGCAAAGGACGAGAGGGGAGTGGGTGAGTAATGGGATGTATTTAGGGAAGCAGTGATGGCTTGTCCAAAAGATGTTTGTGGTATGACAAAGGTGGGAGGTGGGCAGATTAGTAAGGGTATTGAGTGGTGGAATGAAGAAGTAAGATTGTTAGTGAAAGAGATATTTGCAGGGAAGTAGTGCAAATGACTTGGAGATGTACGAAATAAAGCGGCAAGACAAAGGTGCAAGAGTTGAAAAAGAGGGCAAATGAGAGTTGGGGTGAGAAAGTATCATTAAATTTTGGGGAGAATAAAAAGATGCTTTGGAGGGAGGTACATAACGTGTGTACGAAAAGAGAACAAATGGAAACATTGGTAAAGGGAGCAAGTGGGAAAGGGATAACAGACTGTTATGGATTGAGGAGATGGAGTGAGTATTTTGAAGGGTTGTTAAATGTGTTTGATGATAGAGTGGCAGATATAGGATGTTCTGGTAGGGGTGGTGTATGAAGTGAGAGGGTCAGGGAGAATGATTGTGTGAAGAGAGAAGAGGGAGTGAAAGCTTTGCGGAAGATGAAATCCGGAAATGGAGCCGGTTTGGATGGTATTGCAGTGGAATTTATTAAAAAGGGAGTGACTGTGTTGTTGATTGGTTGTTAAGAATATTCAGTGTAGGTATGGACCATGGTGAAGTGCCTAAGGATTGGCGGAAAGCATGCATAGTGACATTGCACTAAAGCAAAGTGGATAAAGGTGAGTGCTCAAACTACAGAGGCATAAGTTTGTTGAGTATTCCTGGAAAATTATATGGGAGGGTATTGATTGAGAGGGTGAAGGCATGTACAGAGCATCAGATTGGGGAAGAGCAGTGTGGTTTCAGAAGTGGTAGAGAATGTGTGGATCAGGTGTTTGCTTTGAAGAAATGTATGTGAGAAGTACTTATGAAAACAAATGGATTTGTATATAGCATTTATGGATCTGGAGAAGGCATATGATTGAGTTGACAGAGATGTTTTGAAAGTTATTAAGAGTATGTGGTATGAGAGGTAAGTTGCTAGAAGCAGTGAAAAGTTTTTACCAAGAATGTAAGGTATGTGTACGAGTAGGAAGAGAGGAATCTTACTGGTTCCCAGTGAATGTCGGTTTGCGGCAAGGGTGTGTGATGTCCCCATGTTTGTCAAATTTGTTTACGGATGGGGTATTTAGAGAGATAAATGCAAAGTAAAGGAAAGAGGGGCGAGTATGCAGTTTGTTGTAGATGCAAGGGCCTGGGAAGTGAATCAGTTGTTGTTAGCCGATGATACAACTCTAGTGGCTGATTCATTTAAGAAACAGCAGAAGTTGGTGACTGAGTTTGAAAAAGCGGGTGAAAGGAGAAAGTTGGACAGCAAATGTGAATAAAAAGTTATTAGGTTAAGTAGGGTTGTGGGGCAAGTATATTGAGATGTAAGTTTGAATAGAGTAAAATTGGAGGAGGTGAAGTGTTTTAGGTATCTGCAAGTGGACTTAGCAGGGGATAGAACCATGGAAGCGGAATTGAATTACAGGATGTGGGAAGAGGCGAAGGTTCTAGAGCGATGAAGAATGTGTGGGAGAGAACGTTATCTCGGAGAGAAAATGGGTATGTTTGAAGGACTAGTAGTTCCAACAATTCTATATGGTTGCGAGGCATGGGCTATAGATAGGGTTGTACGGAGGAGGGTGGATATGCGGGAATTATAATGGTTAACGACAATATGTGGTGTGAGGTGGTTTAATCCAGTAAGTAATGCAAGGGTAAGAGAAATGTGTGGAAATAAAGAGTGTGGTTGAGAGAGCAGAAGAGGGTGTATTGAAATGGTTTAGACATATGGAGAGAATGAGTGAGGAAATATTGACATAGATATATGTATCAGAGGTGGAGTGAACAAGGAAAAGCGGGAGACCGGATTTGAGGTGGAACGGTGGAGTGAAAAAGATTTTGAGCGATCGGGGCCTGAATATGCACGAGGGTGACAGGCATGCAAGGAATAGAGTGAACTGGAACGATGTGGTATACCGGGGTCAAGGTGCTGTCAATGGATTGAACCAGGGAATGTGAAGTGTCTGGGGTAAACCATGGAAAGTTTTGTAGGGCCTGGATGTGGAAAGGGAGCTGTGGTTTCGGTGCATTACACATAACAGCTAGAGACTGAGTGTAAACAAATATGGCCTTTGTTGTCTTTTCCTACCGCTACGTCGCGCGCACGCGGGAGGAAGGGGGTGCCATTTCATGTGTGGCGGAATGGCGACGGAAATGGATGAAGGTAGCAAACATTAATATATACATGTGTATACATGTATTTGTCTGCATATGTATACATTGAAATGTATAGGTATGCATATGTGCGTGTGTGGGAGTGTATGTATAAACATTTGTATGTGGGTGAGTTGGGCTATTCTTTCGTCTGCTTCCTTGCGCTGCCTCGCTAACGCGGGAGACAGCGACAAAGTAAAATATATATGTGTGTATATATATATATATATATATATATATATATATATATATATATATATATATATATATATATAAATATATATATATATATATATATATATATATATATATATATATATATATATATATATATATATATATATATATATATATATATATTGCTTTGTCGCTGTCTCCCGCGTTAGCGAGGTAGCGCAAGGAAACAGACGAAAGAATGGCCCAACCCACCCACATACAGATGTATATACATACACGTTCACACACGCAAATATACATACCTATACATCTCAACGTATACATGCATATACACACACAGACATATACATATATACACGTGTACATAATTCATACTGTCTGCCTTTATTCATTCCCATCGCCACCCCGCCACACATGTAATAACAACCCCCTCCCCCCTCATGTGTGCGAGGTAGTGCTAGGAAAAGACAACAAAGGCCACATTCGTTCACACTCAGTCTCTAGCTGTCATGAAATAATGCACCGAAACCACAGCTCCCTTTCCACATCCAGGTCCCACAGAACTTTCCATGGTTTAATCCAGACGCTTCACATGCCCTGATTCAATCCATCGACAGCACGTTGGCCCCGGTATACCACATCGTTCCAATTCACTCTATTCCTTGCACGCCTTTCACCCTCCTGCATGTTCAGGCCCCGATCACTCAAAATCTTTTTCACTCCATCTTTCCACCTCCAATTTGGTCTCCCACTTCTCGTTCCCTCCACCTCTGACACATATATCATCCTCTTGGTCAATCTTTCCTCACTCATTCTCTCCATGTGACCAAACCATTTCAAAACACCCTCTTCTGCTCTCTCAACCAAACTCTTTTTATCACCACACATCTCTCTTACCCTTACATTACTTACTCGATCAAACCACCTCACAGCACATATTGTCCTCAAACATCTCATTTCCAGCACATCCACTCTCCTGCGCACAACTCTATCCATAGCCCACGTCTCGCAACCATACAACATTGTTGGAACCACTATTCCTTCAAACATACCCATTTTTGCTTTCCGAGATAATGTTCTCGACTTCCACACATTCTTCAAGGCTCCGAGAATTTTCGCCCCCTCCCCCACCCTATGATTCACTTCCGCTTCCATGGTTCCATCCGCTGCCAAATCCATTCCCAGATATCTAAAACACTTCACTTCCTCTAGTTTTTCTCCGTTCAAACTTGCCTCCCAACTGACCTGACCCTCAACCCTACTGTACCTAATAACCTTGCTCTTATTCACATTTACTCTCAACTTTCTTCTCTCACACACTTTACCAGCTTTGCAGTTTCTCACATGAATCAGCCACCAGCGCTGTATTATCAGCGAACAACAACTGACTCACTTCCCACGCTCTCTCATCCACAACAGACTGCACACTTGCCCCTTCCCACGCTCTCTCATCCACAACAGACTGCATACTTGCCCCTCTTTCCAAAACTCTTGCATTCACCTCCCTAACAACCCCATCCATAAACAAATTAAACAACCATGGAGACATCACACACCCCTGCCGCAAACATACATTCACTGAGAACCAATCACTTTCCTCTCTTCCTACACGTACACATGCCTTACATCCTCGATAAAAACTTTTCACTGCTTCTAACAACTTGCCTCCCACACCATATATTCTTAATACCTTCCACAGAGCATCTCTATCCACTCTATCATATGCCTTCTCCAGATCCATAAATGCTACATACAAATCCATTTGCTTTTCTAAGTATTTCTCACATACATTCTTCAAAGCAAACACCTGATCCACACATCCTCAACCACTTCTGAAACCGCACTGCTCTTCCCCTATCTGATGCTCTGTACAGGCCTTCACCCTCTCAATCAATACCCTCCCATATAATTTACCAAGAATACTCAACTTATACCTCTGTAATTTGAGCATTCACCTTTGCCTTTGTACAATGGCACTATGCAGGCATTCCGCCAATCCTCAGGCACCTCACCATGAGCCATACATACATTAAATAACATTACCAACCAGTCAACAATACAGTCATCCCCTTTTTTTAATAAATTCCACAGCAATACCATCCAACCCCGCTGCCTTGCCGGCTTTCTTCTTCCGCAAAGCTTTTACTACTTCTTCTCTGTTTACCAAATCATTTTCCCTAACACTCTCACTTTGCACACCACCTCGACCAAAACACCCTATATCTGCCACCCTTTCATCAAACACTTTCAACAAACCTTCAAAATACTCATTCCATCTCCTTCTCACATCACCACTACTTATCATCTCCCCATTAGCCCCCTTCACTGATATTTCCATTTGTTCCCTTGTCTTACGCACTTTATTTACCTCCTTCCAAAACATCTTTTTATTCCCCCTAAAATTCAATGATACTCTCTCACCCCAACTCTCATTTGCCCTCTTTTTCACCTCTTGCACCTTTCTCTTGACCTCCTGCCTCTTTCTTTTATACATCTCCCACTCATTTGCATTATTTCCCTGCAAAAATCGTCCAAATGCCTCTCTCTTCTCTTTCACTAATAATCTTACTTCTTTATCCCACCATTCACTACCCTATCTAATCTGCCCACCTCCCACACTTCTCATGGCACAAGCATCTTTTGCGCAAGCTATCACTGTTGCCCCAAATACATCCCATTCCTCCCCCACTCCCCTTACCTCCTTTGTTCTCACCTTTTCCCATTCTGTACTCAGTCTCTCCTGGTACTTCCTCACACAAGTCTCCTTCCCAAGCTCACTTACTCTCAACAGGCATTCCGCCAATCCTCAGGCACCTCACCATGAGCCATACATACATTAAATAACATTACCAACCAGTCAACAATACAGTCATCCCCTTTTTTTAATAAATTCCACAGCAATACCATCCAACCCCGCTGCCTTGCCGGCTTTCTTCTTCCGCAAAGCTTTTACTACTTCTTCTCTGTTTACCAAATCATTTTCCCTAACACTCTCACTTTGCACACCACCTCGACCAAAACACCCTATATCTGCCACCCTTTCATCAAACACTTTCAACAAACCTTCAAAATACTCATTCCATCTCCTTCTCACATCACCACTACTTATCATCTCCCCATTAGCCCCCTTCACTGATATTTCCATTTGTTCCCTTGTCTTACGCACTTTATTTACCTCCTTCCAAAACATCTTTTTATTCCCCCTAAAATTCAATGATACTCTCTCACCCCAACTCTCATTTGCCCTCTTTTTCACCTCTTGCACCTTTCTCTTGACCTCCTGCCTCTTTCTTTTATACATCTCCCACTCATTTGCATTATTTCCCTGCAAAAATCGTCCAAATGCCTCTCTCTTCTCTTTCACTAATAATCTTACTTCTTTATCCCACCATTCACTACCCTATCTAATCTGCCCACCTCCCACACTTCTCATGGCACAAGCATCTTTTGCGCAAGCCATCACTGTTGCCCCAAATACATCCCATTCCTCCCCCACTCCCCTTACCTCCTTTGTTCTCACCTTTTTCCATTCTGTACTCAGTCTCTCCTGGTACTTCCTCACACAAGTCTCCTTCCCAAGCTCACTTACTCTCACCACTCTCTTCACCCCAACATTCTCCATTCTTTTCTAAAAACCTCTACAAATCTTCACCTTCGCCTCCACGAGATAATGATCAGACATCCCTCCAGATGCACCTCTCAGCACATTAACATCCAAAAGTCTCTCTTTCGCACGCCTATCAATTAACAAGTAATCCAATAACGCTCTCTGGCCATCTCTCCTGCTTACATACGTATATTTATGTATATCTCTCTTTTTAAACCAGGTATTCCCGATCACCAGTCCTTTTTCAGCACATAAATCTACAAGCTCTTCACCATTTCCATTTACAACACTGAACACCCCATGTATACCATGTATATATCTTTCTTTCTTTCATACTATTCGCCATTTCCCGCATTAGCGAGGTAGCGTTAAGAAAAGAGGACTGGGCCTTAGAGGGAATATCCTCACCTGGCCCCCTTCTCTGTTCCTTCTTTTGGAAAATTAAAAAAAAAAACGAGAGGGGAGGATTTCCAGCCATCCGCTCCCTCCCCTTTTAGTCGCCTTCTACGACACGCAGGGAATACGTGGGAAGTATTCTTTCTCCCCTATCCCATGTATATATATATATATATATATATATATATATATATATATATATATATATATATATATATATATATATTATCCCTGGGGATAGGGGAGAAAGAATACTTCCCACGTATTCCCTGCGTGTCGTAGAAGGCGACTAAAAGGGGAGGGAGCGTGAGGCTGGAAATCCTCTCCTCTCGCTTTTTTTTCTTTTTTTTTCTCCAAAAGAAGGAACAGAGAAGGGGGCCAGGTGAGGATATTCCCTCAAAGGCCCAGTCCTCTGTTCTTAATGCTACCTCGCTAACGCGGGAAATGGCAAATAGTTCTTTTTTTTTTTTTTTTTCAAAAAGAAGGAACAGAGGGGGCCAGGTGAGGATATTCCAAAAAAGGCCCAGTCCTCTGTTCCTAACGCTACCTCGCTAATGTGGGAAATGGTGAATAGTTTAAAAGAAAAAGAAAAAGAAGAAATATATATATATATATATATATATATATATATATATATATATATATATATATATATATATATATATATATATAGTAGACAGTAGTGAGTGTAAGTGAGCTTGAAAAGGAGACTTCTGTGAGGAAGTACCAGGAGAAATTGATTGTAGAATGACAAAAGGTGAGAGCAAATGACGTGAGGGGAATGGGTGAGGAATGGAATGTATTTAGGGAAGCAGTGATGGCTTGCGTAAAAGTTGCATTTAGGATGAGAAAGGTGGGAAGTGGGCAGATTAGAAAGGGTAGTGAGTGGTGAGATGAAAAAGTAAGGTTGTTAGTGAAAGAGAAGAGAAGCGTTTGGACGTGCGGGGAAATAGTGCAAATGACTGGGAGATGTATAAAAGAAAGCGGTAAGAGGTCAGGAGAAAGGAGGTAATTAACGTGCGTAAGTCAAGAGAACAAATGGGAGCATCGGTGAAGGGGGGCAAGTGAGGAGATAATAACAGGTAGTGATGAAGTGAGTATTTTGAAGGTTTGTTGAATGTGTCTGATGATAGAGTGGCAGATATAGGGTGTTTTGGACGGGGCGGTGTGCGAAGTGAGAGGGTCAGGGAGAATGGTTTGGTAAAGAGAGAAGAGGTAGAAGGTCTTGCGGAAGATGAAATCAAGCAAGGCAGTGGGTTGGATGTTATCGCAGTGGAATTTATCCTAAAAAAGAGGGGATGACTGTGTTGTTGATTGGATGGTAAGGATATTCAAGGTATGGGTGGATCATGGTGAAGTGCCTGAGGATTAGCCTAATGCATGCATAGTGCCATTGTACAAAGGCAAAGGGATGAAGGTGAGTGTTCAAACCAAAGAGGCATACGTTTGTTAGGTATTCCTGGGAATTTATATGGGAGGGTATTGATTGAGAGGGTGAAGGTATGTACAGAGCATCAGAATGGGGAAGAGCAGTGCGGTTTCAGAAGTGATAGAGGATGTGTGGATCAGGTGTTTGCTTTGAAGAATGTATGAGAGAAATAAGGAGAAAAACGGGAGAATTTGTATATGGCATTTTCAGATCTGGAGAAGTCATATGATATATGATAAAGTTGACAGGGATGTTTTGTGGAAGGTTTTAAGAGTATATGGTGTGTGAGGTAAATTTCTAGAAGAAATGAAAAGATTTTACCAAGGATGTAAGGCATGTGTACGAACATGAAGAGAGGAGAGTGACTGGTTCCCACAAAATGTCGATTTGAGGCAGAGGTGCGTGGTGTCTCCATAGCTGTTTAATTTCTTGGAGGATGGGGTGGTTAGGGAGGTAAATGCAAGTTGTGGAGAGAGGGGCGAGTATGCATTCTGTTGTAGATGAGAGGGCCTGGGAAGTGACTCATTTGTTGTTCGCCGATGATACAGCTCTAGTGGCTAATTCGTGTGAGAAAATGCAGATGTTGGTGGCTCAGTTTGGAAAAGTGTATGAAAGAAGAAAGTTGAGAGTAAATGTGAATAAGAACAATGTTCAGTAGGGTTGTGGGACAAGTAAATTGGGATGTAAGTTTGAATGGAGAAAAATTAGAGGAAGTGAAGTGTTTTAGGTATCTGAGAGTAGACTTAGCAGCGGATGGAACCATGGAAGCGGAAGTGAATCACAAGACAAAAAAGCGATGGTTCTGGGAGCTATGAAGGATTTGTGGGAGTAGAGAACGTTATTTCGGAGAGCAAAAATGTGTTTATTTGAAGGAATAGTGGTTCAAACAATGTTATATGGTTGCAAGTCATGAGCTATAGATAGGGTTGTACGGAGGAGGGTGGGTGTATTGGAAATGAAATGTTTGACGATATGTGGTGAGAGGTGGTTTGATCGAATAAGTAAAGTAAGAGAGATATGTGGTAATAAAGTGTGGTGGAGAGATCAGAAGAGGGTGTGTTTAACTGATTTGACACATGGAGAAAATGAGAGAGGAAAAATTGACAAAGAGGATATATGAGCCAAAGGTGGAGGGAACAAGGAGAAGCGGGAGACGAAATTTGAGGTAGAGGATGGAGTGAAAAGTATTTTGAGCGATCGGGGTCTGAATATACAGGAGGGTGAAAGGCGTGCACGGAATAGAGTAAATTGGAACGATTTGGTACATCGGGGTCAACGTGCTGCCAATGGACTGAAACAGGGCATGTGAAGCTTCTGGGTAAACCATAGAAAGGTCTGTAGGGCCTGGATGTGGATAGGGAGCCGTGGTTACGGCGCATGACAGATAGAGACTAAGCATGAACGAATGTGTCTGTATTCCTGGCGCTACCTCGCTGAAACACGGGATGGCGATGTTGTTGTCCTGTGGGGTGAGGTGGCGAAAAGATTGGATGAAGACTAGCGAATATAATTATGCACATGTGTATGTATGTAATGTCTGCGCATGTGTATGTATATTGATATGTATATTGTGTATGTGGACATTATATATATATATATATATATATATATATATATATATATATATATATATATATATATATATATATATATATATATATATATTATTTCTTTTATATCATACTTTCTCGCTGTCTCCCGCGTTACCAAGGTAGCGATGAGGAACCCACCCACATACACATATATATACATACATGTCCACACAAGGCACATATACATATCTATACATCTCAACATCTACATATATACATAATTCATACTGTCTGCCCTTATTCATTCCCGTCGCCACCCCGCCACATATGAAATGAAAACCCACTACCCCCACATGGGCGCGAAGTAGCGCTAGGAAAAGACAACAAAGGCCACATTCGTTCACGCTCAGTCTCTAGCTGTCATATAAATGCACAGGAACCACAGCTACCTTTCCATATCCAGGCCCACAGAACTTTCCATGGTTTACCCCAGACGCTTCATATGCCCTGGTTCAATCCATTGACAGCACGTCGACCCCGGTACACCACATCGTTCCAGTTCACTCTATTCCTTGCACGCCTTTCACCCTCCTGCATGCTCAGGCCCCGACCACTTAAAGTCTTTTTCACTCCATCTTTCCACCTCCAATTTGGTCTCCCACTTCTCCTCGTTCCCTCCACCTCTAACATATATATCCCCTTGGTCAATCTTTCCTTACTCATTCTCTCCATGTGACCAAACCATTTTAAAACACCCTCTTCTGCTCTGCCAACCACACTCTTTTTATTACCAAACATCTCTCTTACCCTATTATTACTTACTCGATCAAACCATCTCACACCACATATTTGTCCAAAAAAATCTCATTTCCAGCACATCCACCCTCCTCGGCACAACTCTATCCATAGCCCGTGCCTTGCAACCACATAACATTGTTGGAACCACTATTCCTTCAAACATACCCATTCTTGCTTTCCAAGATAACGTTCTCGACTTCCACACATTTTTCAACAATCCCAGAACTTTAGCCCCCTCCCCACCCTATGATTCATTTCCGCTTCCATAGTTCGATCCGCTGCCAGATCCACTCCCAGATATCTAAAACACTTCATTTCCTCCAGTTTTTCTCCATTCAAACTTACCTTCCAACTGATTTGTCCCTCAACCCTACTGTACCTAATAACTTTGCTCTTATTCACATTTACTCTCAGCTTTCTTCTTTCACACACTTTATCAAACTCAGTCACCAGCTTCTGCAGTTTCTCACTCGAATCAGCCACCAGCACTGTATAATCAGCGAACAACAACTTACTCACTTCCCAAGCTCTCTCATCCACAACAGACTGCATACTTGCCCCTCTTCCCAAAATTCTTGAATTCACCTCCATAACAACCCCATCCATAAACAAATCAAACAACTATGGAGACATCACGCACCCCTGCCGCAAACCAGCATTCGCTGAGAACCAATCACTTTCCTCTCCTCCTACACGTACACATGCCTTATATCCTGGATAAAAAAAAATTTTACTGCTTCTAACAACTTGCCTCCCACACCATATATTCTTAATACCTTCCACAGAGCATCTCTATCAACTCTCTCATGTGCCATCTCCAGATCCATAAATGCTACAGACAAATCAATTTGCTTTTCCAAGCATTTCTCACATACATCCTTCAAAGCAAACACCTGATCCACACATCCTCTACCATTTCTGAAACCACACTGCTCTTCCCCAATCTGATGCTCTGTACATGCCTTCACCCTCTCAATCAATACCATCTAATATAATTTCCCAGGAATACTCATCAAACTTATACCTCTGTAATTTGAAAACTCACCTTATCCCCTTTACCTTTGTACAATGGCACCATGCATGCATTCCGCCAATCCTCAGGCAGTTCACTATGAACCATACATACACTGAATATCCTTACTAGCCAATCAACAACACAATCACTCCCTCTTTTAACAAATTCCACTGCAATACCATCCGAACCCGCCGCCTTGCCGGCTTTCATCTTCCGCAAAACTTTCACTACCTCTTCTCAGTTTACCAAACCATTCTCACACACCCTCTCACTTCGCACACCATCTAGACCAAAACCCCTTTATCTGCCACTCTATCACCAAACACATTCAACAAACCTTCAAAATACTCACTCCATCTACTTATCACTTCACCACTACTTGTTATTAGCTTCCCATTAGCCCCCTTCACCGATTTTTCCATTTGTTCTCGTGTCTTATGCCCTTTTTTACCTCATTCCAAAACATCTTTTTATTTTCCCTAAAATCTAATGATACTCTCTCACCTCAACTCTCATTTGCCCTCTTTTTCATCTCTTGTATCTTTCTCTTGACCTCCTGCCTCTTTCTTTTATACATCTCCCAGTCACTCGCACTACTTCCCAGCAAAAATCGTCCAAACACCTCTCTCTTCTCTTTCACTAACAATCTTACTTCTTCATCCAACCACTTACTACCCTTTCTAATCTGTCCACCTCCCACATTTCTTATGCCACAAGCATCTTTTACGCTAGGAATCACTGCTTCCCTAACTACATCCCATTCCTCCCCCACTCCCCTTATGTCATTTGCTCTCACCTTTTTCCATTCTGTACTCAATCTCTCCTGGTACTTCCTCACACAAGTCTCCTTTCTAAGCTCACCTACTCTCACCACTCTCTTCATCCCAACATTCCCTCTTCTTTTCTGAAAACCTCTACAAATTTTCAACTCCGCCTCCACAAGATAATGATCATGCATCCCTCCAGTTGCCCCTCTCAGCACACTTACATCCAAAACTCTCTCTTTCATGCACATATCAATTAACAATTAGTCCAATAACGCTTTCTGGCTATGTCTCCTACTTACATACGTATACTTATGTATATCTCTCTTTTTAAACCAAGTATTCCCAATTACCAGTCCTTTTTAAGCACACAAATCTACATGCTCTTCACCATAACACTGAACACCCCATGTACACCAATTATACCCTCAACTGCCACATTACTCACCTTTGCATTCAAATCACCCATCAATATAACCCGGTCTCATGCATCACAGTCACTCAGCTGCTCTCAAAATACTTGCCTCTCATGATCTTTCTTCTCATGACCAGGTGCATAGGCACCAACAATCACCCATCTCTTTCCATCCACTTTCAGTTCTACCCATATCAATTTAGAGCTTACTCTCTTACACTCTATCACATACTCCAACAACTCCTGCTTGAGTAGTGCTACTCCTTCCTTTGCTCTTGTACTTTCACCATCCACTTTCAGTTTTACCCATATCAATCTAGAGTTTACTTTCTTACACTCTATCACATACTCCAACAACTCCTGCTTCAGTAGTGCTATTCCTTCCTTTGCTCTTGTATTCTCTCCAACCCCTGGGTTTACTCCCAAGACATTCCGAAACCATTCTTCCCCTTTACTCTTGAGCTTCGTTTCACTCAGAGCCAAAACATCCAGGTTCCTTTCCTCAAACATATTACCTATCTCTCGTTTATTCTCATCTTGGTTACATACATACACATTTAGACACCCCAGTTTGAGCCTTCGAGGACGATGAGCACTCCCCGCATGACTCCTGTTTCCCCTTTTAGAAAGTTAAAATACAACGAGGGGAGGGTTTCTAGCCCCTTGCTGCCGTCCCCTTTAATCGCCTTCTAAGACACGTGAGGAATGCTTGCCTTTATCCATTCCTGGTGCTACCCTACCCCACAGGAAACAGCATCGCTACCCCCCTGCTTCAGCGAGGTTGTGCCAGGAAAAGCAGACAAAAAAGGCCACATTTGTTCTCACTCAGTCTCTAGCTGTCATGTTACACACCGAAACCACAGCTCCCTATCCACATTCAGGCCCCACAGACCTTTCCATAGTTTAAACACTCCAGACGTTTCACATGCCCTGGCTCCATTAACAGCACGGCAACCCCGGTGTACCACATCGCTCCAATTCACTATTCATTGCACACTTCTCATCCTCATGTATGTTCAGGCACCAATCACTCAAAATGTTTTTCACACCATCCTTCCACCTTATTCGCTCCATATGTCCAAACAATTTCAACACACCCTCTTCTGCTCTCTCAACCACACTCTCCAACCCTTTCATTACTTAATCAAACCACCTCATACAACATAATGTCCTCAAACATATCATTTCCAATACATCCACCCTTCTCCGTAAAACCCTATCCATAGCCCATGTCTTGCAACCAAATCATATTGTTGGAACTACTGTTCCCTTAAACATACCCATTTTCGCTCTCCGAAATAACGTTTTCTCCTTCCACACATTCTTCATCTCCCAAAACCTTTAACCCTTCCCCCACTTTGTGACTCACTTCCGCTTCCAGATATCTAAAACACCTCACTTCCTCCAGTTTTTCTCCATTCAAACTTACATCCCAATTAACTTGTCCCTCAACCTTAATGAACCTAATAACCTTGCTCTTATTCACATTTACTCTCAACTTTCTCCTATCACATACTTTTCAAAACTCATTCATCAACTGCACTTTCACACTGGAATCAGCCACCAGAGCTGTATCATCGGCGAACACCAACTGACGCACTTCCCAAGCCCTCTCATTCCCAAAAGACTGCATACTCTCCCCAATCGCCATAACTCTCACATTTACATCCCTAACCACCTCATCCATAAACAAATTAAACAACCACGGGGGCATTACACATCCTAGTCGCAGACCGACATTCACTGGGAACCAATGACTCCACTCTCTTCCTACTCCTACAAATGACTTATAACCTTGGTAAAAACTTTTCAATGTTTCTAACAACTTACCTCCCACACCATGTATTCTTAGGACCTTCCACAAAGCATATATATTAAACCTATCACATGCCTTCTCCAGATCCATAAATGCTATAAACAAATCCATCTGTTTTTCTAAGTATTTCTCACACACATTCTTCAAAACAAACATCTAATCCACACATCCTCTCCCACTTCTGAATCCACACTGCTCTCCCCCAATCTGATGCTCTGTACATGCCTTCACCCTCTCAATCAATACCCTCCCATATAATTTCCCAGGAATACTCAACAAATTTATCCCTCTGTAGTTTAAACACTCATCTTTATTATCCCCTTTGCCTTTGTACAATGGCACTATGCACATCATCATGGGAGATACAAGACTGAGATGTAGACTGACACCAGTTGATATACAAGGAAGGGACGTAGCTAGGACACCATTGGTATACAAGCATAACAGGATGGCGGTGTTCAGGTTGGTGCGTTCAAGTCTGGCAACATGCCTGTCATAAAATTTTATCATGTGGACAGGAAAGGGACCTGTTTAAAATTTTGTCTACAATAAAAGTATCCAATTTGTATAGACCTTCACTAATATCAATGTTACAATTCTTCGCGTATTCAGTAACAGAAGATTCAAATGATGTTTCTCATGGTAAAGCGGTTAGAGTTAATAATTGAATTGGCATTGCGCCAGTTGGTAAAATGATCATAAATTTTAACATGATTAGACAGGGTATTTGATCCTTGTCCTGTTCTTATACTATTTTCATGTTGCTTAAGTCTAACATTAAGCTCCTTACCATTCTGCCCAACATAAAACATATTACAATTTCTACAGTTTACAAACGCAGTCAGCATAACTTTCTGGTGAGTTTCCCGATTAAGATATTCTTCATAGTATTGTCATTGCTGAAGGCTACATTTACATCAAAGGATTTAAGCAACATGGGAAGTAAAGTAAAATTATCATTAAAAAGGATAAATAAAAGATTCTTGGTATCAAGGGGAGGTTTAGGTTTAACTCTAGAAAATGAATTCTTTCCACCTTAAGGAACTTATCAATGATCCCTTAGAATAATATATCTTCTCGATTTCATTATCAATAAATTCCGGACTGTATATTCGCACTGTCTTAAGGAACATAGACGGGAGTGATGATTAATAATCTAACTCTGTCATGTTGAGCTGAGCAATAATGATAATATGAACAAACATAGGTAGGTTTACTGTATGTATATGCTAAACTTAAACATGTTTCTATCCCTATGGATCATGCAATCTGAAAATGGTAACATACCATTATTTTCACTTCTACAGTAAAGATGATGGAAGGTACTAAATTGTTAAGTAAAGGAAGAAATGTGCAAATTTTCATTTGTTGGCCAAACACAAAGAACATCATCTACATACCTAAACCAAATTGCATTAGAGGGTAAGATATGCCTGAGTAATTTTGTTACAAAGAATTCCTTATAAAGATTACTTAGCACTGGAGGGTGAAAGACGGTTATCCATTGCTATACCAAATTTCTAAGCGTCACAGAACTTTCCAAGGTTTACCCCAGATGCTTCACATACCCAGGTTCAATCAACTGACAGCACGTTGACCCCGGTATAACACATCGTTCCAATTCACTCTATTCCTTGCACGCCTTTCACCCTCCTACATGTTCAGGCCCAGATCACTCAAAATCTTTTTCACTCCATCTTTCCACCTCCAATTTCGTCTCCCAATTCTCCTCGTTCCCTCCACCTCTGACATCACCACTACTTGTTACCACCTCACCATTAGCCCCCTTCACTGAAGTTCCCATTTGCTGCCTTGTCTTACGCACTTTATTTTCCTCCTTCCAAAACACCTTTTTATTCTCCCTAAAATTTAATGATACTCTCCCAATCCAACTCTCATTTGCCTTCTTTTTCACCTGTTGCATCTTTCTCTTGACCTCCTGCCTCTTTCTTTTATACATCTCCCACTCATCTGCATTTTTTCCCTGCAAAAATCGTCCAAATGCCTCTCTCTTCTCTTTCACTAATAATCTTACTTCTTCATCCCACCACTCATTACCATTTCTAATCAACTCACCTCCCACGCTTCTCATGCGACAAGCATCTTTTGGGCAAGCCATCACTGCTTCCCTAAATACATCCCATTCCTCCCCCACTCCTCTTACCTCCTTTGTTCTCACCTTTTTCCATTCTGTACTCAGTCTCTCCTAGTACTTCCTCACACAAGTCTCCTTCCCAAGCTCACTTACTCTCACCACTCTCTTCACCCCAACGTTCTCTCTTCTTTTCTGAAAACCCCAACAAATCTTCACCTTCGCCTCCACAAGATAATAATCAGACATCCCTCCAGTTGCACCTCTCAGCACATTAACATCCAAAAGTCTCTCTTTCGCGCGCCTATCAATTAACACGTAATCCAATAACGCTCCCTGGCCATCTCTCCTACTTACATACGTATACTTAGGTATTTATTTATTTTCCTTTGTCGCTGTCTTCCGCATTTGCGAGGTAGCGCAAGGAAACAGAAGAAAGAAATGGCCCAACCCACCCCCATACACATGTATATACACACACGTCCACACACGCAAACATATACACCCATACATCTCAATATACACATATATATACACACACAGACACATACATATATACCCATGCACACAATTCACACTGCCTGCCTTTATTCATTCCCATCGTCACCTCGCCACACATGGAATACCATCCCCCTCCCACCTCATAAGTGCGAGGTAGCGCTAGGAAAAGATAACAAAGGCCCCATTCGTTCACACTCAGTCTCCTAGCTGTCATGCAATAATGCCCGAAACCACAGCTCCCTTTCCACATCCAGGCCCCACACAACTTTCCAAGGTTTACCCCAGACGCTTCACATGCCCTGATTCAATCCACTGACAGCACGTCAACCCCGGTATACCACATCGATCCAATTCACTCTATTCCTTGCCCGCCTTTCACCCTCCTGCATGTTCAGGCCCCGATCACACAAAATCTTTTTCACTCCATCTATCCACCTCCAATTTGGTCTCCCACTTCTCCTCGTTCCCTCCACCTCCGACACATATATCCTCTTGGTCAATCTTTCCTCACTCATTCTCTCCATGTGCCCAAACCATTTCAAAACACCCTCTTCTGCTCTCTCAACCACGCTCTTATTTCCACACATCTCTCTTACCCTTACATTACTTACTCGATCAAACCACCTCACACCACACATTGTCCTCAAACATCTCATTTCCAGCACATCCAACCTCCTGCGCACAACTCTATCTATAGCCCACGCCTCGCAACCATACAACATTGTTGGAACCACTTCCTTCAAACATACCCATTTTTGCTTTCCGAGACAATGTTCTCGACTTCCACACATTCTTCAATGCTCCCAGGATTTTCGCCCCCTCCCCCACCCTATGATTCACTTCCGCTTTCATGGTACCATCCGCTGCCAGATCCACTTCCAGGTATCTAAAACACTTTACTTCCTCCAGTTTTTCTCCATTCAAACTCACCTCCCAATTGACTTGACCCTCAACCCTACTGTACCTAATAACCTTGCTCTTATTAACATTTACTCTTAACTTTCTTCTTTCACACACTTTACCAAACTCAGTCACCAGCTTCTGTATATACTTAGGTATATCTCGCTTTTTAAACCAGGTATTCCCAATCACCAGTCCTTTTTCAGCACATAAATCTACAAGCTCTTCACCATTTCCATTTACAACACTGAACACCCCATGTATACCAATTATTCCCTCAACTGCCACATCATTCACCTTTGAATTCAAATCACCCATCACTATAACCCGGTCTTGTGCATCAAAACCACTTACTCATTCAGCTGCTCCCAAAACACTTGCCTCTCATGATCTTTCTTCTCATGCCCAGGTGCATATGCACCAATAATCATCCATCTCTCTCCATCAACTTTCAGTTTTACCCATATCAATCTAGAATTTACTTTCTTACACTCTATCACATACTCCCACAACTACAGTTTCAGGAGTAGTGCTTCTCCTTCCCTTGCTCTTGTCCTCTCACTAACCCCTGACTTTACTCCCAAGATATTCCGAAACCACTCTTCCCCTTTACCCTTGAGCTTCGTTTCACTCAGAGCCAAAGCATCTAGGTTCCTTTCCTAAAACATACTACCTATCTCATCTTTTTTTCTCAGCTCATCATTTAGACACCCCAATCTGAGCCATCGAGGAGGATGAGCACTCCCCGCGTGACTCCTTCTCCTGTTTCCCATTTTAGAAAGTTAAAATACAAGGAGGGGAGGGTTTCTAGGCCCCAAGCTCACATCCCCTATAGTCGCCTTCTACGACACGTGAGGAATGCGTGGGAAACATTCTCTCTCCCCTATCCCCATATATTTCTTTTCTTTCTTTCAAACTATTCGCCATTTCCTGCATTAGCGAGGTAGCGTTAAGAACAGAGGACTGGGCCTTTGAGGGAATACCCTCAACTGGCCTAATACTCTGTTCTTATTTTGGAAAATTAAAAAAAAAAAAAAACGAGAGGGGAGGATTTCCAGCCCCCCGCTCCCTCCCCTTTTAGTCGCCTTCTACGACACGCAGGGAATACGTGGGAAGTATTCTTTCTCCCCTATCCCCAGGGATAATCCCCATATATATATATATATATATATATATATATATATATATATATATATATATATATATATATATATATTATTTTTATTTTTTATTATACTTTGTCGCTGTCTCCCGCGTTTGCGAGGTAGCGCAAGGAAACAGACGAAAGAAATGGCCCAACCTCCCCCCATACACATGTATATACATACGTCCACACACGCAAATATACATACCTACACAGCTTTCCATGGTTTACCCCAGACGCTTCACATGCCTTGATTTAATCCACTGACAGCACGTCAACCCCGGTATACCACATCGCTCCAATTCACTCTATTCCTTGCCCTCCTTTCACCCTCCTGCATGTTCAGGCCCCGATCACACAAAATCTTTTTCACTCCATCTTTCCACCTCCAATTTGGTCTCCCTCTTCTCCTCGTTCCCTCCACCTCCGACACATATATCCTCTTGGTCAGTCTTTCCTCACTCATTCTCTCCATGTGCCCAAACCACTTCAAAACACCCTCTTCTGCTCTCTCAACCACGCTCTTTTTATTTCCACACATCTCTCTTACCCTTAGGTTACTCACTCGATCAAACCACCTCACACCACACATTGTCCTCAAACATCTCATTTCCAGCACACCCATCCTCCTGCGCACAACTCTATCCATAGCCCACGCCTCGCAACCATACAACATTGTTGGAACCACTATTCCTTCAAACATACCCATTTTTGCTTTCCGAGATAATGTTCTCGACTTCCACACATTTTTCAAGGCCCCCAGAATTTTCGCCCCCTCCCCCACCCTATGATCCACTTCCGCTTCCATGGTTCCATCCGCTGCCAGATCCACTCCCAGATATCTAAAACACTCCAGTTTTTCTCCATTCAAACTCACCTCCCAATTGACTTGACCCTCAACCCTACTGTACCTAATGACCTTGCTCTTATTCACATTTACTCTTAACTTTCTTCTTCCACACACTTTACCAAACTCAGTCACCAGCTTCTGCAGTTTCTCATATATATATATATATATATATATATTTTTTTTTTTTTTGCTCTGTCGCTGTCTCCCGCGTTTGCGAGGTAGCGCAAGGAAACAGACGAAAGAAATGGCCCAACCCACCCCCATACACATGTATATACATACGTCCACACACGCAAATATACATACCTACACAGCTTTCCATGGTTTACCCCAGACGCTTCACATGCCCTGATTCAATCCACTGACAGCACGTCAACCCCGGTATACCACATCGCTCCAATTCACTCTATTCCTTGCCCTCCTTTCACCCTCCTGCATGTTCAGGCCCCGATCACACAAAATCTTCTTCACTCCATCTTTCCACCTCCAATTTGGTCTCCCTCTTCTCCTCGTTCCCTCCACCTCCGACACATATATCCTCTTGGTCAATCTTTCCTCACTCATTCTCTCCATGTGGCCAAACCATTTCAAAACACCCTCTTCTGCTCTCTCAACCACGCTCTTTTTATTTCCACACATCTCTCTTACCCTTACGTTACTTACTCGATCAAACCACCTCACACCACACATTGTCCTCAAACATCTCATTTCCAGCACATCCATCCTCCTGCGCACAACTCTATCCATAGCCCACGCCTCGCAACCATACAACATTGTTGGAACCACTATTCCTTCAAACATACCCATTTTTGCTTTCCGAGATAATGTTCTCGACTTCCACACATTCTTCAAGGCTCCCAGAATTTTCGCCCCCTCCCCCACCCTATGATCCACTTCCGCTTCCATGGTTCCATCCGCTGCCAGATCCACTCCCAGATATCTAAAACACTTCACTTCCTCCAGTTTTTCTCCATTCAAACTCACCTCCCAATTGACTTGACCCTCAACCCTACTGTACCTAATAACCTTGCTCATATTCACATTTACTCTTAACTTTCTTCTTTCACACACTTTACCAAACTCAGTCACCAGCTTCTGCAGTTTCTCACATGAATCAGCCACCAGCGCTGGGAAGGAGACTTGTGTGAGGAAGTACCAGGAGAGACTGAGTACAGAATGGAAAAAGGTGAGAACAATGGAAGTAAGGGGAGTGGGGGAGGAATGGGATGTATTTAGGGATTCAGTGATGGATTGCGCAAAAGATGCTTGTGGCATGAGAAGAGTGAGAGATGGGTTGATTAGAAAGGGTAGTGAGTGGTGGGATGAAGAAGTAAGAGTATTAGTGAAAGAGAAGGGAGAGGTATTTGGACGATTTTTGCAGGGAAAAAATGCAATTGAGTGGGAGATGTATAAAAGAAAGAGACAGGAGGTCAAGAGAAAGGTGCAAGAGGTGAAAAAAAGGGCAAATGAGAGTTGGGGTGAGAGAGTATCATTAAATTTTAGGGAGAATAAAAAGATGTTCTGGAAGGAGGTAAATAAAGTGTGTAAGACAAGGGAGCAAATGGGAACTTCAGTGAAGGGGGCTAATGGGGAGGTGATAACAAGTAGTGGTGATGTAAGAAGGAGATGGAGTGAGTATTTTGAAGGTTTGTTGAATGTGTTTGATGATAGAGTGGCAGATATAGGATGTTTTGGGCGAGGTGGTGTGCAAAGTGAGAGGGTTAGGGAAAATGATTTGGTAAACAGAGAAGAGGTAGTAAAAGCTTTGCGGAAGATGAAAGCCGGCAAGGCAGCAGGTTTGGATGGTATTGCAGTGGAATTTATTAAAAAAGGGGGTGACTATATTGTTGACTGGTTGGTAAAGTTATTTAATGTATGTATGACTAATGGTGAGGTGCCTGAGGATTGGCGGAATGCGTGCATAGTGCCATTGTACAAAGGCAAAGGGGATAAGAGTGAGTGCTCAAATTACAGAGGTATAATATATATATATACATATATATATATATATATATATATATATATATATATAGAGAGAGAGAGAGAGAGAGAGAGAGAGAGAGAGAGAGAGAGAGAGAGAGAGAGAGAGAGAGAGAGAGAGAGAGAGAGAGAGAGAAGAGAGAGGCATTTGGACGATTTTTGCAGGGAAAAATTGCAATTGAGTGGGAGATGTATAAAAGAAAGAGACAGGAGGTCAAGAGAAAGGTGCAAGAGGTGAAAAAAAGGGCAAATGAGAGTTGGGGTGAGAGAGTATCATTAAATTTTAGGGAGAATAAAAAGATGTTCTGGAAGGAGGTAAATAAAGTGCGTAAGACAAGGGAGCAAATGGGAACTTCAGTGAAGGGCGCAAATGGGGAGGTGATAACAAGTAGTGGTGATGTGAGAAGGAGATGGAGTGAGTATTTTGAAGGTTTGTTGAATGTGTATAATAAAAAAAGTATAATATATATATACATATTTTTCCTTTGTCGCTGTCTCCCGCGTTTGCGAGGTAGCGCAAGGAAACAGACGAAAGAAATGGCCCAACCTACCCCCATACACATGTATATACATACGTCCACACACGCAAATATACATACCTACACAGATTTCCATGGTTTACCCCAGACGCTTCACATACCCTGATTCAACCCACTGACAGCCGGTCAACCCCGGTATACCACATCGATCCAATTCACTCTATTCCTTGCCCTCCTTTCACCCTCCTGCATGTTGAGGCCCCGATCATACAAAATCTTTTTCACTCCATCTTTCCACCTCCAATTTGGTCTCCCACTTCTCCTCGTTCCCTCCACCTCCGACACATATATCCTCTTGGTCAACCTTTCCTCACTCATTCTCTCCATGTGCCCAAAACCATTTCAAAACACCCTCTTCTGCTCTCTCAACCACGCTCTTTTTATTTCCACACATCTCTCTTACCTTTACGTTACTCACTCGATCAAACCACCTCACACCACACATTGCCCTCAAACATCTCATTTCCAGCACATCCATCCTCCTGCGCACAACTCTATCCATAGCCCACGCCTCGCAACCATACAACATTGTTGGAACCACTATTCCTTCAAACATACCCAGTTTTGCTTTCCGAGATAATGTTCTCGACTTCCAAACATTCTTCAAGGCTCCCAGAATTTTCGCCCCCTCCCCCACCCATTGATCCACTTCTGCTTCCATGGTTCCATCCGCTGCCAGATCCACTGCCAGATATCTAAAACACTTTACTTCCTCCAGTTTTTCTCCATTCAAACTTACCTCCCAATTGACTTCACCCTCAACCCTACTGTACCTAATAACCTTGCTCTTATTCACATTTACTCTTAACTTTCTTCTTTCACACACTTTACCAAACTCAGTCATCAGCTTCTGCAGTTTCTCACATGAATGGAGTGAGTATTTTGAATGTTTGTTGAATGTCTTTGATGATAGAGGAGTGGCAGATATAGGGTGTTTTGATCGAGGTGGTGTGCAAAGTGAGAGGGTTACGGAAAATGATTTGGTAAACAGAGAAGAGGTAGTAAAAGCTTTGCGGAAGATGAAAGCCGGCAAGGCAGCAGGTTTGGATGGTATTGCAGTGGAATTTATTAAAAAAGGAGGTGACTGTATTGCTGACTGGTTGGTAAGGTTATTTAATGTATGTATGACTCATGGTGAGGTGCCTGAGGATTGGCGGAATGCGTGCATAGTGCCACTGTACAAAGGCAAAGGGGATAAGAGTGAGTGCTCAAATTACAGAGGTACAAGTTTGTTGAGCATTCCTGGTAAATCATATGGGAGGGTATTGATTGAGAGGGTGAAGGAATGTACAGAGCATCAGATTGGGGAAGAGCAGTGTGGTTTCAGAAGTGGTAGAGGATGTGTGGATCAGGTGTTTGCTTTGAAGAATGTATGTGAGAAATACTTAGAAAAGCAAATGGATTTATATGTAGCATTTATGGATCTGGAGAAGGCATATGATAGAGTTGATAGAGATGCTCTGCGGAAGGTATTAAGAATATATGGTGTGGGAGGCAAGTTGTTAGAAGCAGTAAAAAGTTTTTATCGAGATTGTAAGGCATGTGTGCGTGTAGGAAGAGAGGAAAGTGATTGGTTCTCAGTGAATGTAGGTTTGCGGCAGGGGTGTGTGATGTCTCCATGGTTGTTTAATTTGTTTATGGATGGGGTTGTTAGGGAGGTGAATGCAAGAGTTTTCGAAAGAGGGGCAAATATGAAGTCTGTTGGGGATGAGAGAGCTTGGGAAGTGAGTCAGTTGTTGTTCGCTGATGATATAGCGCTGGTGGCTGATTCATGTGAGAAACTGCAGAAGCTGGTGACTGAGTTTGGTAAAGTGTGTGAAACAAGAAAGTTAAGCGTAAATGTGAATAAGAGCAAGGTTATTAGGTACAGTAGGGTTGAGGGTCAAGTCAATTGGGAGGTAAGTTTGAATGGAGAAAAACTGGAGGAAGTAAAGTGTTTTAGATATCTGGGAGTGGATCTGGCAGCGGATGGAATCATGGAAGCGGAAGTGGATCATAGGGTGGGGGAGGGGGCGAAAATCCTGGAAGCCTTGAAGAATGTGTGGAAGTCGAGAACATTATCTTGGAAAGCAAAAATGGGTATGTTTGAAGGAATAGTGGTTCCAACAATGTTGTATGGTTGCTAGGCATGGGCTATAGATAGAGTTGTGCGCAGGAGGGTGGATGTGCTGGAAATGAGATGTTTGAGGACAATGAGTGGTGTGAGGTGGTTTGATCGAGTAAGTAATATAAGGGTAAGAGAGATGTGTGGAAACAAAAAGAGCGTGGTTGAGAGAGCAGAAGAGGGTGTTTTGAAATGGTTTGGGCACATGGAGAGAATGAGTGAGGAAAGATTGACCAAGAGGATATATGTGTTGGAGGTGGAGGGAACGAGGAGAAGTGGGAGACCAAATTGGAGGTGGAAAGATGGAGTGAAAAAGATTTTGTGTGATCGGGGCCTGAACATGCAGGAGGGTGAAAGGAGGGCAAGGAATAGAGCGAATTGGATCGATGTGGTATACCGGGATTGACGTGCTGTCAGTGGATTGAATCAGGGCATGTGAAGCATCTGGGGTAAACCATGGAAAGTTGTGTGGGGCCTGGATGTGGAAAGGGAGCTGTGGTTTCGGGCATTATTGCGTGACAGCTAGAGACTGAGTGTGAACGAATGGGTCCTTTGTTGTCAGTCACCAGCTTCTGCAGTTTCTCACCCGAAACAGCCAGCAGCACTGTATCATCAGCGAACAACAACTGACTCACTTCCCAAGCTCTCTCATCCACAACAGACTGCATATTTGCCCCTCTTTCCAACACTCTTGCATTCACCTCCCTTACAACCCAATCCATAAACAAATTAAACAACCATGGAGACATCATGCACCCCTGCCGCAAACCAAAATTCACTGTGAACCAATCACTTCCTCTCTTACTACACGTACACATGTCTTACATCCTTGATAAAACCTTTTCACTTCTTCTAACAACTTGCCTCCCACACCATATATTCTTAATACTTTCCACAGAGCATCTCTATCAACTCTATCATATGCCTTCTCCAGATCCATAAATGCTACATACAAATCCATTTGCATTTCCATGGTTTATCCCAGACGCTTCATATGCCCCGGTTCAATCCACCGACAGTACATCGACCCCGGTATACCACATCGTTCCAATTAACTCTATTCCTTGCACGCCTTTCACCCTCCTGCATGTTCAGGCCCCGATCGCTCAGAATCTTTTTCACTCCATCCTTCCACCTCCAATTTGGTCTCCCACTTCTCCTCATTCCCTCCACCTCTGACACATATATCCTCTTTGTCAATCTTCCCTCACTCATTCTCTCGATGTGACCAAACTATTTTAATACACCCTCTTCTGCTCTCTCCACCACACTCCTTTTATTACCACACATTTCTCTTACCCTTACATTACTTACTCGATCAAACCACCACACACCAAATATTGTCCTCAAACATCTCATTTCCAACACATCCCTCCTCCTCGGCATAACCCTATCTATAGCCCAAGCCTCACAACCATATAACATTGTTGGAACCACTATTCCTTCAAACATACCCATTTTTGCTTTCTGAGAAAACGTTCTCGCCTTCCACGCATTCTTTAACGCTCCCAGAACTTTCGCCCCCTTCCCCCACCCTTGTGACTCACTTCTGCTTTCATGGTTCCATCCACTGCTAAATCCACTCCCAGATATCTAAAACACTTCACTTTCTCCAGCTTTTCTCCATTCAAACTTACCTCCCAATTGACTTGTCCCTCAGTCCTCATGTACCTAATAACCTTTCTCTTATTCACATTTATTCCCAGCTTTCTTCTCTCACATAGTTTACGAAACTCAGTCACCAGCTCCTGCAGTTTCTCACCCGAATCAGCCACCAGCGCTGTATCATCAACGAACAACAACTGACTCACTTCCTAAGCCCTCTCATCCACAACAGACGGCATACTTGCCCCTCTCTCCAAAAACTCTTGCATTGACCTCCTTAACAACCCCATCCATAAACAAATTATGAGAGGGGCTTGGAAAGTCAGTTGTTCTTTGCTGATGATACAGCGCTGGTGGCTGATTCGTGTGAGAAACTGCAGAAGCTGGTGACTGAGTTTGGTAAAGTGTGTGAAAGAAGAAAGCTGAGAGTAAATGTGAATAACAGCAAGGGTATTAGGTTCAGTAGGGTTGAGGGACAAGTCAATTGGGAGGTGAGTTTGAATGGAGAAATAGTGGGGGAAGTGAAGAGTTTTAGATATCTGGGAGTGGATTTGGCAGCAAATGGAACCATGGAAGCGGAACTGAGTCACAGGGTGGGGGAGGGAGTGAAAGTTCTGGGAGCAGGAGCATTGATAAATGTGTGGAAGATGAGAACATTATATCGGAAAGCAAAAATGGGTATGTTAGAAGGAATAGTGGTTCCAACAATGTTTTATGGTTGCAAGGCGTAGGCTATAAATAGAGTTCTGCGTAGGAGGCTGGATGTGTTGAAAACGAGATGTTTGAGGACGATATGTGGTGTGAGGTGGTTTGATCGAGTAGGTAATGAAAGGGTAAGAGAGATGTGTGGTAATAAAAATTGTGTGTCTTAAGAGAATAGAAGAGGGTGCATTGAAATGATTAGGTCACATGGAGAGAATGAGTGAGAAAAGATTGACAAAGAGTATATATGTGTCTGAGGTGGACGAAACGAGGAGAAGTGGGACACCAAATTGGAGGTGGAAGGATGGAGTGAAAAATATTTTGAGCGATCAGGGCCTGAACATGCAGGAGGCATGTACAAAGCATCAGACTGGGGAAGTGCAGTGTGGATTCAGAAGAGGTAGAGGATGTGTGGATCAGGTGTTTGCTTTGAAGAATGTATGCGAGAAATACTTAGAAAAACAGATGGAATGGTATGTAGCATTTATAGATCTGGAGAATGCATTTGATAGGATTGATAGAGATGCTTTGTGGAAGGTTTTAGGAGTATATGGTGTGGGAGGTAAGTTACAAGCAGTGAAAAGTTTTTACCAAGGATGTAAGGTATGTATACGAGTAGGAAGAAAGGAAAGTGATTGGTTTCTAGTGAATGTCGGTTTGAGGCAGGGGTGCACGATGTCTCAAAGGTTGTTTAATTTGTTTATGGAAGGGGTGGTTAGGGAGGTGAATGCAAGAGTTTTGGAGAGAGAGGCAAGTATGCAGTCTGTTATGGATGAGAGGGCTTGGAAAGTGAGTTAGTTGTTGTTCGCTGATGATACAGTGCCAGCGGAAGATTCATGTGAGAAACTGCAGAAGCTGGTGACTGAGTTTGGTAAAGTGTAAAGAAAGAAAAAAGCTGTGAGTAAATGTGAATAAGAGCAAGGTTATTAGGTTTAGTAGGGTTGATGGACAAGTTAACTGGGAGGTATGTTTGAATGGAGAAAAAACGGAGGAAGTGAAGTATTTCAGATATCAGGGTGTGGACTTCAGCAGCGGATGAAACCATGGAAGCGGAAGTGAGTCACAGGGTGGAGGAGGGGGCGAAGGTTTGGGAGCGTTGAAGAATGTGTGGAAGGTGAGAACTTTATCTCAGAGAGGAAAAATGGGTATGTTTGAAGGAATAGTGGCTCCAACAATACCATATGGTTGTGAAGCATGGGCTATAGATAGGGTTGTGTGGAGGAGGGTGGATGTGTTGGAAATGAAATGTTTGAGGACAATATGTGGAGTGAGGTGTGGAGTGACAAAGAGGATATATGTATCAGAGGTGGAGGGAACAAGAAGCAGGAGGCCAAATTGGAGGTGGAAGGATGGAGTGAACAAGATTTGAGCAATAGGGGCCTGAACATACAGGAGGGTTAAAGGTATGCAAGGAATAGAGTGAACTGGAACAATATGGTATACCAGGGTCAACGTGCTGTCAATGGATTGAACCAGGGCATGTGAAGCTTCTTGGGAAACCATGGAAAGATCTGTGGGGCCTGGATGTGGAAAGGGAGCTATGGTTTCAGCGCATTACACATGACAGCTAGAGACTGTACGTGAAAAAATGTGGCCTTTTTTGTCTTTTCCTGGCACTACCTTGCTGGTGGTGTGTGTGTGTGTGTGTGTGTGTGTGTGTGTGTGTGTGTGTGTGTGTGTGTGCTATTTCATGTGTGGTGGGGGGGCAACAGGAATGGATAAAGGCAGCAAGTATGAATATGTACATGTTTATATATGTATAGGTCTGTGTATATACATGTATGTGTTGAAATGTATATGTATGTATGTGTGCATGCATGGGCATTTATGTTTATATGTGTGCACGAATGGGCATTTATGTTTATAAAGGGTGTATGTGGGAGGGATGAGTTATTCCTCGTCTGTTTCCTTGCACTACTTCGGTGACATGGGAGATGGTGATCAAATATAATAAATCAATACATATAACACCCTTGGCATCTTTTCCTTTGAATAAAGGATCAATAATAACTTTCACTCAATCCTCAGGCACAACCTTCTGCTCAATCACACTTTCTCTTCCATACTTCAACATTTCAACTGTAATTCCATCTACTCCTGGTGCCTTTCCTACTTCAAAGTCATCATTGTATTTTTTACTTTCCATCTTGCTACAGGCCCCAGCACTTGTATTCTTTTCCTTCCATCCTCCATACCCATGTGTGTATGTATCAACGGATGCCTCACCTTCTCCCACATTAATCAGGTCTTCAAAACTGTTTTCCTTCATCCCTTCAATTCCTTTGATCCAGCAACTGCCCTTCCTTACTTCTCACATTTCCATATCCATTTTTATATCCACCTCTTTCCTTTTTCTTCCAGTGCAATTTCTTATTCTCCCAAAACATTTTACTCAACTTTCTTCAAAAATCTTCATCTACTCTTCCTTTGCTCTCCTCTATCAGCTTCTTAACATTCTACTATCTTTTTTTATGTTAGTTGAGATGGCACAGGCAGCTGAGGCCCTAATCAAGGCCATCCCATTAACACTATATACATATATACCCTAGCCTGAGCCAGGTACCCATTTTACTGACCAGCCCCTCGGGGTGAATGAACAGCAGGGTTGACTGTGGCCCAACTACCGTAACCAGGATTTGAACTTATGCACTTGACCCTGGGCAGCCCATGAATGTGTCACGGTCAGGAATGCTACCCACTACACCACAGGAGTCCACATATTATATCATATCATAGTATATTAGATTATATTCGTCCCTCCTCCTTTGCTGAACTTCAATTGATACATTCCTTTCAAGCAATGTACTATATGTTCTTATTTTCTCTTCCACAGCATTTATAACCTCATCTGGCCACCATGCAGTTCTGTGTTTATTCTTATGTCTCACAACCTTGTATGCCTTTATCAGTTTTTCTCTAAACATCTTAAATACCTCATTCAAACATGATTGCATCCCTAAATCTATTGCGCCTTCATCTAAAATTTCTGTCACCCTTCTTTCATACATTTCCTTGCAATCTTTTTGATTCGTCTTCTCACATGCCAACACTTTTACTTCTGTCTTCTTACATGCCAACACTTTTACTTCTGTATTCTTCCTTGCACCATAACTCCATCTCTCCCTGATTCTAATCCCCACAAGAACTGCAAAATGATCTGAATCTCCAAAGTGTCCTCAAAACTCTAGTCTCCAGCACAACCTTTCATCCACTGCAACACAGCCAATCAAATCCTTCTGTTCTTTTCTTAGATCATCTCTCATCCATATATATCTATGGATAATCTTGTGCAGAAAAAAAGTTTCTGTAGGGGATAAACACCTCTCAGCACTGACATCTACAAGATAACTGCCATTCTCATCTACTCCAGGCACTCCTTATTTACCATCTATCTCATCAGTTTCATCAAATTCCATCTTCACATTCATATTACCCATTGCAACCACCTTTCTCTCTTTCTCAAATCCACTTATACAGTCATTCAAATTTCTCCAAAAATGCTCCATTTCATCCTTACCTTACGCAGTCTTCACATCCACAGTCACATACACTCGCTGGCATACTTTGCAATTCCACTTTTGTCTTTCACCCACAATGGTAAAGATCCATTCCATCCATGCTCTGTAACACCCTCATGTACTCAATGATTGCACAATTATTCATCCTTCTTTACCTCTTCCCTGATAATTTTCATTCCTTTAAAAAGTTTCACTAATTCCCATCCATATCACACCTTCCATACTCTCCCACAAATTGCATTCATCATTTTCATTTCCACTTCATACATCTTGCCCAAGGTGCATGCTTTGTGTGGTGGAAAATGCAGAGCCACACTGCAAATAAAGCAGTGTCTATCAAGAACCTTGACAAGTTTGCCAAGTTACCAGATAAATGAAATTAAAGTTTGGGGCTGGTTTATGATGCTAATGAAACCTATATTGGCACTTTACGAACAGGAAACCCTAACAACTGAGGAAGGGTTCCTATTGGAATGAAAAACAAGTTGACTGTCCTTAGCTGTTCCAAACTTATATAACTTATATAATAATCCAGTGTCAAAACTTTTAATAATCTACCAAGCAAAAAAAAAAAGGATGGATAAAAACTTACCCTACACTGGTTCAAGAATGATTTTGTGTCTGAAGGTAGAGCTCATTTCAAGTTTGTAGGACTGGACCCAAAAGGTAAAAATCTTGATAATTCTTAACAAGTGTTCTGGCCACACTAAATCATACCTGATGAAGGAAAATGTGATTGGACTCTACTTACAACCTATCTGTAACTGTCATTCAACCACAAGGTTAAAGTATCATACAATTGTTCAAGTACAAATTACAATCAGATTCAAGGGAGCAATATCAAACTCTAGTTAAAACAGGGATATCAGTTGCACCATTTAGAAAGGAATACAACCTAATGAATGTTATTTGATTACTAGATAGTGCCTGGGCAAAAAATCAAATATCTCATCTCTCCAATATGGATGGCAGCTATGGGAAGTCTGGTGAGGTTTTACTATGTTCAGCTGATTTACAGAACTGTTTCAGTTACTTTAATAATTCCACATTTTGTCTGATCTTCACAGCCCTGTGTATATTTCTGAACAGAAAACATTAGTGTCTTCAAATGTTTGATATTGTGGGTTCACATATTTCACATATATGGAGTTAAGCTGTAAGGCAAGTTAAGGATGACAGTAGTAGTTGAGAGAAAGTTTCAATGGTTCAGTGGATACCTAAATATATTTCACAAACTTATTTTATTCAAACTTGATCGCTGTTTCCCACATCAGCAAGATAGTGCCAGTAACAAAGAAAGAAAGGCCTCATCCACTAGCATCCATTCTCTAGCAGTGTGTAATGCACCAAAGCTTTGTTTTTTAACCTCATATTTTCCATGCTCTTTAAGCCCTCCCTGCTACTGATTTATTCATCTGAGAAAAAAGTATATCATCAGATGAGATACACATCAAAGTAAGTTTGGGTATTGAGTGACCTTCAATTCAGTGCAATGTTTTGAGAATAATCAGAAGGTCCAGTGTATGTGTGAAGCATTATGTTTAATTCTATAATTATATACATATACACGTATGATAATAAATAACAAAAGGGAAAACATGGTTCTGACTAATGTAAATACCAGTGAAACACATGCTATGAAAACCTTACCAAAACTTGATTAGCAGCTGGAATCTACCTCACTCCTACAATTACAGTATCTACATAATATGAGATTATTAAGGTCATTTGCAACATGGTTTTACAAACTAGTACAATAATCAGTTAAGTTACACGTTAAAAAACCTATGGAAAGTAAGCAACACTTTTGCACTACAGGACTAGAGATACATTTAGAGAGTGAAGTAAAAATTGCAGTGCATGATTTGGAGTATCATAATTCATTCACAAGTATCAAAGAAGATGATAATGGTGAGGGTTATGAAATATTTATTTTATTTATCTATTTTGCTTTGTCGCTGTCTCCCACGTTAGTGAGGTAGCGCAAGGAAACAGACGAAAGAATGGCCCAACCCACCCACATACACATGTATATACATACACGTCCACACACACAAATATACATACCTATACATCTCAATGTATACATATATATACACACACAGACATATACATATATACAAATGTACACAATTCATACTTTCTGCCTTTATTCATTCCCATCGCCACCTCGCCATACATGAAATAACAACCCCCTCCCCCCTCATGTGTGCGAGGTAGCGCTAGGAAAAGACAACAAAGGCCCCATTCGTTCACACTCAGTCTCTAGCTGTCATGTAATAATGCACCGAAACCACAGCTCCCTTTCCACATCCAGGACCCACAGAACTTTCCATGGTTTACCCCAGACGCTTCACATGCCCTGGTTCAATCCACTGACAGAACGTCGACCCCAGTATACTACATCGTTCCAATTCACTCTATTCCTTGCACGCCTTTCACTCTCCTGCATGTTCAGGCCCCGATCACTCAAAATCTTTTTCACTCCATCTTTCCACCTAAAATTTGGTCTCCCACTTCTCCTCATTCCCTCCACCTCCGACACATATATCCTCTTGGTCAATCTTTCCTCACTCATTCTCTCCATGTGACCAAACCATTTCAAAACACCCTCTTCTGCTCTCTCAACCACACTCTTTTTATTTCCACACGTCTCTCTTACCTTTACCTTACTTACTCGATCAAACCACCTCACACCACATATTGTCCTCAAACACCTCATTTCCAGCACATCCACCCTCCTGCGCACAACTCTATCCATAGCCCACGCCTCGCAATCATACAACATTGTTGGAAACACTATTCCTTCAAACATACCCATTTTTGCTTTCCGAGATAAAGTTCTCGACTTCCACACATTCTTCAACGCTCCAAGAATTTTCGCCCCCTCCCCCACCCTAAGATTCACTTCGCTACCATAGTTCCATCCGCTGCCAGATCCACTCCCAGATACCTAAAACACTTTACTTCCTCCAGTTTTTCTCCATTCAAACTTACCTCCCAATTGACTTGACCCTCAACCCAACTGTACCTAATAACCTTGCTCTTATTCACATTTACTCTCAGCTTTCTTCTTTCACACACTTTACCAAACTCAGTCACCAGCTTCTGCATTTTCTCATACGAATCAGCCAACAGCACTGTATCATCAGCGAACAACAACTGACTCACTTCCCAAGCTCTCTCATCCACAACAGACTGCATACTTGCCCCTCTTTCCAAAACTCTTGCATTCACCTCCCTAACAACCCCATCCATAAACAAATTAAACAGCCATGGAGACATCACACACCACTGCCGCAAACCTACATTCACTGAGAACCAATCACTTTCCTCTCTCCCTACACATACACATGCCTTACATCCTCGATAAAAACTTTTCACTGCTGAAATATTAGTAAAAATAATAAGCTAAGTAAAGAAGATTACATACCTGTAAAAAAAAAAATTGAGATAAGCTATAAAACCTCACCTAACCTTATTTAGCAGCCAAACATATATGGTATTATGTTATACTTTGTCGGTGTCTCCCACATTAGTGAGGTAGCGCAAGATAACAGACAAAAGAATGGCACAACCCACCCACACACACGTATACTCATAAACACCTACACACGCACATATACATACCTATACATTTCAACGTATACATACATATAGACACAAAGACATATAAATATATACACATGTACTTATTCGTACCTGCTGCCTTCATCCATTTCCGTCGCCACCCCACCACCCTGCGAGACGGTGCTAGGAAAAGACAGCAAAGGCCACATTCATTCACACAGTCTCTAGCTGTCATGTGTAATGCACCGAAAACCACAGCTCCCTCTCCACAGCCAGGCCCCGCAAAACTTTCCATGGCTTATCCCAGACGCTTCACATGCCCTGGTTCAATCAATTGACACCACGTCAACCCTGGTATACCACATTGTTCCAATTCACTCTATTCCTTGCACACCTTTCACTCTCCTGTATGTTCAGGACCCTATCATTCAAAATCTTTTTCACTCCATTCTTCCACCTCCAATTTGGTCTCCAACTTCTCCTCCTTCCCTCCACCTCTGACACATGTACCCTCTTTGTCAATCTTTCCTCACTCATTCTCTCCATGTCACCAAATCATTTCAATACACATTCTTCTGCTCTCTCAACTACACTCTTTTTACTACCACACATCTCTCTTAACCTTTCATTACTTACTCAATCAAACCAACTCACACTACATATTGTCCTCAAATGTCTCATTTCCAACACATCCACCCTCCTCTGCACAGCCCTGTCTTTAAAATATGCCTCGCAACCATACAGCAATGTTGAAACCACTATTCCTTCAAACATACCCAATTTTGCTCTCCGAGATAACGTTTTCGCATTCCACAAATTCTTCAACACTCCCTGAGCCTTAACCCCCCCCCACCCACCCACCCTGTGACTCACTTCCGCTTCCCTAGTTCCATCCACTGCTAAGTCCATTCCCAGATATCTAAAACACTTCACTTCCTCCAGTTTTTGTCCATTCAAACTTACCTCACAACTGACCTGTCACTTAACCCTACTGTACCTAATAACCTTGCTCTTATTCACATTTATTCTCAGCTTTCTTCTTTCACACACTTTACCAAACTCGGTCACCAGCCTCTGCAGTTTCTCACATGAATCAGCCACCAGCGCTGTATCATCTGCGAATAACTACTGACTCACTTTCCAAGCCCTCTCATCCACAACAGACAGTATACTTGCCCCTCTCCCCAAAATTCTTGCATTCACAACCGCATCCATAAACAAATTAATCAACCATGGAGACATCACGCACCTCTGCCGCAAACCGACATTCACCGGAAATCAATCACTTTCCTCTATTCCTACACGTACACATGCCTTACATCCTTGATAAAAACTTTAAATGCTTCTAGCAACTTACCTCCCACCCCATATACTCTTAATACCTTCCACAGAGCATCTCTATCAACTCTTATCATATGCCTTCTCCAGATCCATAAATGCTACATACAAAGCCATCTGTTTTTCTAAGTATTTCTCACATACATTCTTCAAAGCAAATACCTGATCCACACATCCTCTACCACTTCTGAAACCACACTGCTCTTCCCCAATCTGATGCTCTGTACATGCCTTCACCCTCTCAATCAATACCCTTCCATATAATTTCCCAGGCATACTCCTTTGCCTTTGTAAAATGGCACTACGCATGCATTCTGCCAATCCTCAGGCACTTCACCATGAACCATACATACAAAGAATATCCTCACCAACCAATCAACAACACAGTCACCCCCATTTTTAAATATATTCCACTGCAATACCACCCAAACCCGCCGTTTTGCCGGCTTTCATCTTCCTTAAAGCTTTTACTATCTCTTCTCTGTTTACCAAACCATTTTCCCTGACCCTCTCTCTTCACACATCACTGCGACCAAAACACCCTATATATGTCACTCTATCATCAAACACACATTCAACAAACCTTCAAAATACTCACTCCACTTCCTTCTCACTTCACCATTACTCGTTATTACCTCCCCTTTAACCCCCTTCGCCGATGTTTCCATTTCCTCTCTTGTTTTACACACTTTATTTACCTCCTTCCAAAACATCTTTTCATTCTCCCTAAAATTTAACGATGCTCTCTCTTCCCAGCTCTCATTTGCCATCTTTTTCACCTCTTGCACCTTTCTCTTGACCTCCTGCCTCTTTCTTTTATACATCTCCCAGTCATTTGCACTATTCCCCTGCAAAAATTGTCCAAATATGTACTGATGGGGCTGGCAGAAAACAACATCCTGTGGTGAGGTTGGGATGACACAAATAGCCACTTAGCTGTTGTCTGTTGACTGAAATTCATCAGCAGTGCAATGATCAATTTTGGTTTGTCAGGTGTATTTTGACCAGATATCAAAATTGTTGATAAACTTGGATTACTAAGGCTTCCATATGGTCTGCTGTTCTTTTAGAACTCTATTTTTCCTATTTCTACATCAAATAGCCCTAAGCTTCCCCTGCTAATGAAAACCACTATTGCTTTTGCCTCATCTAATATGACACAATATATTTTCTTCTAATGCTCCACATCATGTTCAATATCCTATTCTGTTCTCTAACATTATACTGCTACCGTAAAATCAAATATTGCAATACTGTACTGTAATCTTTATCCAAGACACTTCCAGTGCATACCTAAACACATAAATTACCAGGACTGGCTCATGTTTATGAAGACATAAATGGATTCCACTGCATATTAAACTATATGAGTCACTCTGCTGAAATTAGAATATTTCAATCTTTAAAATACAAAATTGTATATTTTATCAGAATCTGTGATAATTCACCTAAATTACTCCAGCAGCCAATATATATATACCTTAAAGTTTGATATCATAATAAAATACACCAGCATTATATGTGACACCACCCAGTCAGGTAAGAAGGAAAATTCTTGTCTTCATGAACATAAACAATGTGACAACCATAGCAATGACTTAACTTTCTTTTCAAATAATAACAAGAATAAGGCAATGGTAAAATTTAGCTGCAAGGTGAAGTTTGGTAAGGTTCTCATAAATTTCTGGTAAGTCTTAATGTGCTCTATCTATATTTGTGTTAATAACCCCCTACATTTTCCTGGATATGCAGAGGTCTGTCATCATATCTAGTACCAAAGAATAAGGTATAGCATACTAAATATTGCTAGGCTACTTAATATTCCATTCTTTAAGAGCTACATTACCTTTGCAAATCAATGCCACTCAGTATTCATGGCTATGTTTATCTCCTTCCAAAACATCTTTTCATTCTTCCTAAAATCCAACGATACTCTCTTTTCCCAACTCTCATTTGCCCTCATTTTCACCTCTTGCACCTTTCTCTTAACCACCTGCCTCTTTCTTTTATACATCTCCCAGTCATTTGCACTATTCCCCTGCAAAAATCGTCCAAATATGTACTAATGGGGCTGGCAGGAAATAACATCCTGTGCTGAGGTTAAGAAGACACAAATAGCCACTTAGCTGTTGTCTGTTGACCGAAATTTATCAGCAGTTGGTGCAATGCTCAATATTGGTTTGTCTGGTGTATTCTGACCAGATATCAAAAATGTTGATGTACTTGTATTACTAAGGCTTCCATATGGTCTGCTGTTCTTTTAGAACTCTATTTTTCCTATTACTACATTAAATAGCCCCAAACTTCCCCTGATAAATAAAACCACTATTGCGTTTGCCTCATCTAATATGATACAATATATTTTGTTTTGTTCTAATGCTCCATCATGTTCAATATTTATTCTGTTCTCTAACATTATACTATTATTATATTATATTATATATCATTATATCATATTATAACCTTACTATTATATTATTATTATATCATATTATATTATATTATTTTTTTTTATTATACTTTGTCGCTGTCTCCCGCGTTTGCGAGGTAGCGCAAGGAAACAGACGAAAGAAATGGCCCAACCCCCCCCCCATACACATGTATATACATACGTCCACACACGCAAATATACATACCTACACAGCTTTCCATGGTTTACCCCAGACGCTTCACATGCCTTGATTCAATCCACTGACAGCACGTCAACCCCGGTATACCACATCGCTCCAATTCACTCTATTCCTTGCCCTCCTTTCACCCCCCTGCATGTTCAGGCCCCGAGCACACAAAATCTTTTTCACTCCATCTTTCCACCTCCAACTTGGTCTCCCTCTTCTCCTCGTTCCCTCCACCTCCGACACATATATCCTCTTGGTCAATCTTTCCTCACTCATTCTCTCCATGTGCCCAAACCACTTCAAAACACCCTCTTCTGCTCTCTCAACCACGCTCTTTTTATGTCCACACATCTCTCTTACCCTTACGTTACTCACTCGATCAAACCACCTCACACCACACATTGTCCTCAAACATCTCATTTCCAGCACATCCATCCTCCTGCGCACAACTCTATCCATAGCCCACGCCTCGCAACCATACAACATTGTTGGAACCACTATTCCTTCAAACATACCCATTTTTGCTTTCCGAGATAATGTTCTCGACTTCCACACATTCTTCAAGGCCCCCAGAATTTTCGCCCCCTCCCCCACCCTATGATCCACTTCCGCTTCCATGGTTCCATCCGCTGCCAGATCCACTCCCAGATATCTAAAACACTTCACTTCCTCCAGTTTTTCTCCATTCAAACTCACCTCCCAATTGACTTGACCCTCAACCCTACTGTACCTAATAACCTTGCTCTTATTCACATTTACTCTTAACTTTCTTCTTCCACACACTTTACCAAACTCAGTCACCAGCTTCTGCAGTTTCTCACATGAATCAGCCACCAGCGCTGTATCATCAGCGAACATCAACTGACTCACTTCCCAAGCTCTCTCATCCCCAACAGACTTCATACTTGCCCCTCTTTCCAAAACTCTTGCATTTACCTCCCTAACAACCCCATCCATAAACAAATTAAACAACCATGGAGACATCACACACCCCTGCCGCAAACCTACATTCACTGAGAACCAATCACTTTCCTCTCTTCCTACACGTACACATGCCTTACATCCTCGATAAAAACTTTTCACTGCTTCTAACAACTTTCCTCCCACACCATATATTCTTAATACCTTCCACAGAGCATCTCTATCAACTCTATCATATGCCTTCTCCAGATCCATAAATGCTACATACAAATCCATTTGCTTTTCTAAGTATTTCTCACATACATTCTTCAAAGCAAACACCTGATCCACACATCCTCTACCACTTCTGAAACCACACTGCTCTTCCCCAATCTGATGCTCTGTACATGCCTTCACCCTCTCAATCAATACCCTCCCATATAATTTACCAGGAATACTCAACAAACTTATACCTCTGTAATTTGAGCACTCACTCTTATCCCCTTTGCCTTTGTACAATGGCACTATGCACGCATTCCGCCAATCCTCAGGCACCTCACCATGAGTCATACATACATTAAATAACCTTACCAACCAGTCCACAATACAGTCACCCCCTTTTTTAATAAATTCCACTGCAATTATTGGTGATTATTGTGCATGTGCACCTGGGCAAGAGAAGAAAGATCATGAGAGACAAGTGTTTTGGGAGCAGCTGAATGAGTGTGTTAGTGATTTAGATGCACGAGACCGGGTTAATGTGATGGGTGATTTGAATGTAAAGGTGACTACTGTGGCAGTTCAGGGAATAATTGGTATACATGGGGTGTTCAGTGTTGTAAATGGAAATGGTGAAGAGCTTGTAGATTTATGTGCTGAAAAAGGACTGGTGATTGGGAATACTTGTTTAAAAAGAGTGATATACATAAGTATACATATGTAAATAGGAGAGATGGCCAGAGAGCGTTATTGGATTACGTGTTAATCGACAGGCGCGCGAAAGAGAGACTTTTGGATGTTAATGTGCTGAGAGGTGCAACTGGAGGGATGTCTGATCATTATCTTGTGGGGGTAAAGGTGAAGATTTCTAGAGGTTTTCAGAAAAGAAGAGAGAATGTTGGGGTGAAGAGAGTCATGAGAGTAAGTGAGCTCAGGAAGGAGACTTGTCTGAGGAAGTACCAGGAGATATAAGTACAGAATGGAAAAAGGTGAGAGCATAAGAGGTAAGGGGAGTGGGGGAGGAATGGGATGTATTTAGGGAAGCAGTGATGGCTTGCGCAAAAGATGCTTGTGGCATGAGAAGCGTGGGAGGTGGGCAGATCAGAAAGGGTAGTGAGTGGTAGGATGAAGAAGTAAGATTATTAGTGAAAGAGAAAAGAGAGGCATTTGGATGATTTTTGCAGGGAAATAATGCAAATGAGTGGGAGATGTATAAAAGAAAGAGGCAAGAGGTCAAGAGAAAGGTGCAAGAGGTGAAAAAGAGGGCAAATGAGAGTTGGGGTGAGAGAGTATCATTGAATTTTAGGGAGAATAAAAAGATGTTCTGGAAGGAGGTAAATAAAGTGCGTAAGACAAGGGAGCAAATGGGAAGGGTGTTTTTATTTCATGTGTGGCGGGGTGGCGATGGGAATGAATAAAGGCAGGCAGTATGAATTATGTACATGTGTATATATGTATAAGTCTGTGTGTCTATATATATGTATATGCTGAGATGTATAGGTATGTGTATTTGCATGTGTGGACGTGTATGTATATACATGTGTATGTGGGTGGGATGGGCCATTCTTTCGTCTGTTTCCTTGCACTACCTCGCTAATGAGGGAGACAGCGACAAAGTAAAATAGTGAATAATAAATATAACATTATACTGCTACCATAAAATCAAATATTGCAATACTGTACAGTAATCCTTATCCAAAACACTTCCACAGCATACCAAAACACATAAATTACCAGGACTAGCTCATGTTGAGGGGAGAAAGAATACTTCCCATGCATTCCTCACGTGTCGTAGAAGGCGACTAAAGGGGAGGGGAGCGGGGGGGCCAGAAACCCTCCCCTCCTTGTATTTTAACTTTCTAAAAGGGGAAACAGAAGAAGGAGTCTCGCGGGGAGTGCTCATCCTCCTCGAAGGCTCAGATTGGGGTGTCTAAATGTGTGTGGATGTAACCAAGGTGAGAAATAAGGAGAGATAGGTAGTATGTTTGAGGAAAGGAGCCTGGATGTTTTGGCTCTGAGTGAAACGAAGCTCAAGGGTAAAGGGGAAGAGTGCTTTGGGAATGTCTTGGGAGTAAAGTCAGGGGTTAGTGAGAGGACAAGAGCAAGGGAAGGAGTAGCCACTACTCCTAAAACAGGAGTTGTGGGAGTATGTGATAGAGTGTAAGGGAGTAAATTCAGATTAATATGGGCAAAACTGAAAGTTGATGGAGAGAGATGGGTGATTACTGGTGCATATGCACCTGGGCATGAAAAGAAAGATCATGGGAGGCAAGTGTTTTGGGAGCAGCTGAATGAGTGTGTTAGTGGTTTTGATGCACAAGACTGGGTTATAATGATGGGTGATTTGAATGCAAAGGTGAGTAATGTGGCAGTTGAGGGAATAATTGGTATACATGGGGTGTTCAGTGTTGTAAATGGAAACGGTAAAGAGCTTGTACATTTATGTGCTGAAAAAGGACTGGTGATTGAGAATACCTGGTTTAAAAAGTGAGATATACATAAGTATACGTATGTAAGTAGGAGAGATGGCCAGAGAGCGTTACTGGATTACGTGTTAATTGATAGGCGCGCGAAAGAGAGACTTTTGGACGTTAATGTGCTGAGAGGTGCAACTGGAGGGATGTCTGATCATTATCTTGTGGAGGCAAAGGTGAAGATTTGTAGGGGTTTTCAGAAAAGAAGAGAAAATGTTGGGGTGAAGAGAGTGGTGAGAGTAAGTGAGCTTGGGAAGGAGACTTGTCTGAGGAAGTACCAGGAGAGACTGAGTACAGATTGGAAAAAGGTGAGAACAAAGGAGGTAAGGGGAGTGGGGGAGGGGAGTGGGGGGAGGAATGGGATGTATTTAGGGAAGCAGTGATGGCTTGTGCAAAAGATGCTTGTGGCATGAGAAGTATGAGAGGTGGGTTGATTAGAAAGGGTAGTGAGTGGTGGGATGAAGTAAGATTATTAGTCAAAGAGAAAAGAGAGGCATTTGGACGATTTTTGCAGGGAAAAAATGCAATTGAGTGGGAGATGTATATAAGAAAGAGGCAGGAGGTCAAGAGAAAGGTGCAAGAGGTGAAAAAGAGGGCAAATGAGAGTTGGGGTGAGAGAGTATCATTAAATTTTAGGGAGAATAAAAAGATGTTCTGGAAGGAGGTAAATAAAGTGTGTAAGACAAGGGAGCAAATGGGAACTTCAGTGAGGGGGGGATAATGGGGAGGTGATAACAAGTAGTGGTGATGTGAGAAGGAGATGGAGTGAGTATTTTGAAGGTTTGTTGAATGTGTTTGATGATAGAGTGGCAGATATACGGTGTTTTGGTCGAGGTGGTGTGCAGAGTGAGAGGGTTAGGGAAAATGATTTGGTAAACAGAGAAGAGGTAGTAAAAGCTTTGCGGAAGATGAAAGCCGGCAAGGCAGCAGGTTTGGATGGTATTGCAGTGGAATTTACTAAAAAAGGGGGTGACTGTATTGTTGACTGGTTGGTAAGGTTATTTAATGTATGTATGATTCATGGTGAGGTGCCTGAGGATTGGCGGAATGCTTGCATAGTGCCATTGTACAAAGGCAAAGGGGATAAGAGTGAGTGCTCAAATTATAGAGGTATAAGTTTGTTGAGTATTCCTAGTAAATTATGTGGGAGGGTGGGATGAAGAAGTAAGATTATTAGTCAAAGAGAAGAGAGAGGTATTTGGACAATTTTTGCAGAGAAAAAATGCAAATGAGTGGGAGATGTATAAAGAAAGAGGCAGCAGGTCAAGAGAAAGGTGCAAGAGGTGAAAAAGAGGGCAAATGAGAGTTGGGGTGAGAGAGTATCATTAAATTTTAAGAAGAATAAAAAGATGTTTTGGAAGGAGGTAAATAAAGTGCGTAACACAAGGGAGCAAATGGGAACTTCAGTGAAGGGGGCTAATGGGGAGGTGGTAACAAGTAGTGGTGATGTGAGAAGGAGATGGAGTGAGTATTTTGAGGTTTGTTGAATGTGTTTGATGATAGAGTGACAGATATAGCGTGCTTTGGTCGAGGTGGTGTGCAAAGTGAGAGGGTTAGGGAAAATGATTTGGTAAACAGAGAAAAGGTAGTAAAAGCTTTGCAGAAGACGAAAGCCAGCAAGGCAGCAGGTTTGGATGGTATTGCAGTGGAATATATTAAAAAAGGGGGTGACTGTATTGTTGACTGGTTGGTAAGGTTATTTAATGTATGTATGATTCATGGTGAGGTGCCTGAGGATTGGTGGAATGCTTGCATAGTGCCATTGTACAAAGGCAAAGAGGATAAGAAAGAGTGCTCAAATTATAGAGGTATAAGTTTGTTGAGTATTCCTGGGAAATTATATGAGAGGTTATTGATTGAGAGGGTGAAGGCATGTATAGAGCATCAGATTGGGGAAGAGCAGTGTGGTTTCAGACGTGGTAGAGAATGTGTGGATCAGGTGTTTGCTTTGAAGAATGTATGTGAGAAATACTTAGAAAAGCAAATGGTTTGGATGTAGCATTTACAGATCTGGAGAAGGCATATGATAGAGTTGATAGAGATGCTCTGTGGAAGGTTTTAAGAAGCAGTTGTTAGAAGCAGTGAAAAGTTTTTATCGAGGATGTAAGGCATGCGTACGTGTAGGAAGAGAGGAAAGTGATTGGTTCTCAGTGAATGTAGGTTTGTGGCAGGGGTGTGTGATGTCTCTATGGTTGTTCAATTTGTTTATGGATGGGGTTGTTAGGGAGGTGAATGCAAGAGTTTTGGAAAGAGAGGCAAGTATGCAGTCTGTTGGGGATGAGAGAGCTTGGGAAGCGAGTCAGTTGTTGTTCGCTGATGATACAGCGCTGGTGGCTGATTCATGTGAGAAACTGCAGAAGCTGGTGACTGAGTTTGGTAAAGTGTGTGAAAGAAGAAAGTTAAGAGTAAATGTGAATAAGAGCAAGGTTATTAGGTACAATAGGGTTGAGGGTCAAGTCAATTGGGAGGTAAGTTTGAATGGAGAAAAACTGGAGGAAGTAAAGTGTTTTAGATACCTGGGAGTGGATCTGGCAGCGGATGGAATCATGGAAGCAGAAGGGAGTCATAGGGTGGGGGAGGGGGTGAAAATTCTGGGAGCCTTGAAGAATGTTTGGAAGTCAAGAACATCATCTCGGAAAGCAAAAATGGGTATGTTTGAAGGAACAGTGGTTCCAACAATGTTGTATGGTTGCGAGGCGTGGGCTATGGATAGAGTTGTGCGCAGGAGGATGGATGTGCTGGAAATGAGATGTTTGAGAACAATATGTGGTGTGAGGTGGTTTGATCGAGTAAGTAACGTAAGGGTAAGAGAGATGTGTGGAAATAAAAAGAGTGTGGTTGAAAGAGCAGAAGAGGGTGCTTTGAAATGGTTTGGTCACATGGAGAGAATGAGTGAGGAAAGGTTGACAAAGAGGATATATGTGTCAGAGGTGGAGGGAACGAGAAATGGGAGACCAAATTGGAGGTGGAAAGATGGAGTGAAAAAGATTTTGATTGATTGGGGCCTGAACACGTAGGAACGATGTGGTATACCGGGGTCGACGTGCTGTCAATGGATTGAACCAGGGCATGTGAAGCGTCTGGGGTAAACAATGGAAAGTTCTGTGGGGCCTGGATGTGGAAAGGGAGCTGTGTTTTCGGTGCATTATTACATGACAGCTAGAGACTGAGTGTGAAAGAATGGAGCCTTTGTTGTCTTTTCCTAGCGCTACCTCGCACACATGAGGGGAGAGGGGGTTGTTACTCCATGTGTGGCTGAGGTGGCAATGGGAATAAATAAAGGCAGACAGTATGAATTATGTGCATGTGTATATATGTATATGTCTGTGTGTGTATATATATGTGGACATTGAGATGTATAGATGTGTATATTTGCGTGTGTGGACGTGTATGTATATAAATGTTTATGTGGGTGGGTTGGGTCATTCTTTCATCTGTTTCCTTGCACTACCTCGCTAACGCAGGAGACAGCGACAAAGCAAAATAAAAAGAAAATAAACGAATTTCACTACATATTAAACCATGTGAGTCACTCTGCTGAAATTAGAATATTCCAAACTTTAAAATACAAAATCGTATATTTCATCAGAATCTGTGATAATTCACCTAAATTACCCCAGCAGCCAATATATATCTTAAAGTTCAATATCATAATCAAATACACCAGCATTATATGTGATACCACCCAGTTAGGTAAGAAGGAAAATTCTTGTCTTCATGAACATAATGTGGCAACCATAGCAATGACTTAACTTTCTTTTCAAATAATAACAGGAATAAGGCAATGGTAAAAATTAGCTGCAAGGTGAAATTTGGTAAGGTTCTCATAAATTTTTGGTAAGTCTTGATGTGCTCTATCTATATTTGTTAATAACCCCTACATTTTCCTGGATATGCAGAGGTCTGTCATCATATATAGTACCAAAGAATAAGGTATAGCATATTAAATCCTGCTAAGCAACTTACGTTCTATTCTTTAAAAGCTACATTACCTTTGCAAATCAATGCCACTCAGTATTCATGGCTATGTTTACCTCCTTCCAAAACATCTTTTCATTCTTCCTAAAATCTAACAATACTCTCTCTTCCCAACTCTCGTTTGCCCTCATTTTCACCTCTTGCACCTTTCTCTTGACCACCTGCCTCTTTCTTTTGTACATCTCCCAGTCATTTGCACTATTCCCCTGCAAAAATCGTCCAAATATGTACTAATGGAGCTGGCAGGAAATGACATCCTGTGCTGAGGTTAAGATGACACAAATAGCCACTTAGCTGTTGTCTGTTGGCTGAAATTCATCAGCAAATGGTGCAATGCTCAATTTTGGTTTGTCAGGTGTATTTTGACCAGATATCAAAAATGTTGATAAACTTGAATTACTAAGGCTTCCATATGGTCTGCTCTTCTTTTAGAACTCTATTTTTCCTATTTCTACATCAAATAGCCCCAAACTTCCTCAGATAATAAAAACCACTATTGCTTTTGCCTCATCTAATATTATACAATATATTTTTTTTGTTCTAATGCTCCACATCATGTTCAATATTTATTCTGTTCTCTAACATTATACAGCTACCGTAAAATCACTTCCAGTGCATAGCTAAACACACAAATTACCAGGACTGGCTTATGTTTATGAAGACATAAACAGATTCCACTACATATTAAATCATGAGAGTCACTCTGCTGAAATTAGAATATTTCAATCTTTAAAATACAAAATTGTATATTTCATCAGAATCTGTGATAATTCACCTAAATTACCCCAGCAGACAAAGTATACCTTAAAGTTCAATATCATAGTCAAATACACCAGCATCATATGTGACACCACCCAGTTAGGTAAGAAGGAAAATTCTTGTCTTCAAGAACATAAACAATGTGGCAACCATAGCAATGACTTAACTTTCTTTTTAAATAATAACAAGAATAAGGCACAGGTAAAAATCAGCTGCAAGATGAATTTTGGTAAGGCTCTCATAAATTTCTGGTAAGTCTTGATGTGCTTTATCTATATTTGTGTTAATAATCCCTACATTTTTCTGGATATGCATAGGTCTCTCATCATATCTAGTACCAATCAATAGGGTATAGCATACTAAATCTTGCTATGAAACTTATATTCTATTCTTTAAAAGCTACATAACCTTTGAAAAACAATGCCACTCAGTATTAAAGGCTAGCTCTGTTGTGTAATTAAACTTGTAACTTAAAAAATTACATTTTAGGAGTACCACAGCATTAACTCATAGCTTTGAGAAAAAATAAATCAAGGGGCTCCACTCTTCCTAAAAGTGATTTAGAGTGGGAAAGCATGATTTGGGGCATTACTTCTATCTATCCATCTTTATCTCTGAAGCCCGTTTCTCTGAGAACTTCCACCAAGAGGGTGGCAGCGGTAAAGGAGCCTTCGCTTATCCCTGGTGGGAAAGCATGATTTGGAGCATTACTTCTATCTATCCACCTTTATCTCTGAAGCCTGTTTCTCTGAGAACTTCCACCAAGAGGGTGGCAGCAGTAAAGTAGCCTTCGCTTATCCCTGTCCTTACATGCCTCCCTTGCTTACATCATTCCATACATTCTTCGACCATTTCTCTCCCTCCAGTATTCCTCTACTCTACTTTCCCATGTCAAAGGTGGAATTCCCTAACACCAGCCCCTTTAATTGTACCATCATATAATCTCCTTGTGAACTCCCCATCTTGCACTCTTTCCATATGTCCAAACCATCTCAAAAAATTATGCATCACCCACTCTATTGCTCTACAATTCATTCACTTTGCATCCTCTGCCATTACAAATCTCCCACATATCCCATTTCCTTCTTCAAGCTATTTAGTCTTACTAGATGCTACTTTCAAATAGCTCCTCATTTCAAGAGCCTGGATTCTTGACTTCTGTGATTCATTCCATGTCCATGTTTTGGATGCACAAGTCAGGGTTGGGAGGACTTTGCTGTCCCTTAATCCTCTCCGTACTTCCATACTTGCAGCCCTACCCTTCATTATTCTATAAAGGGACCCAGTGACTCATCTACCCTATACTGCTCCCTCCTTACCTCTCCTTCCATATCATCAGACTTACCAAACACAGCTCCTGAATATCTAAATTCTCTCTCCTGTTCTAGGCTTTCTCCCCCATATCCAAAACAAAGTTTTGTTCACTTTCTTGTCAATCTATATTGTTCTGCAAAATCTATACTCTCACTCTGTCTCCCATAAAAAACAATTACTTTACTTTCACAAAATATGTAAGCAGAATGTCAAGAAGCTGATAGATGAAAGCCAGGAAAGAGTAGATGAAGATTTTGGAAGTTAAGTGAAAAGTTTTGGGATAATAAGAAACCATACTGGAAGGAGGTGAAAAAGGAAGGAGGTGGATGTAAGAATGGAAATGTTAATGTGAGAAGTAAGGAAGGGGAGATGCTGAATCAAAAGGAGGAAGTGAGAGGATGATGGAGAGTATTTTGAAGAACTGATGAATGTGGGAGAAGGGAAGATGGAAGGAAGAGGATACAAGTGCAAAGGGCCTATAGCAAAATGGGAGGTAAGAAGGGCGATAATGAGGCTAAAGGTAGGAAAGGCACCTGAAGTGGATGGATTACAGCTGAAATGCTGAAGTATAGAGAAAGTGTGATAGAGTGGATGCTTTTTATTTTCTTTTTTTTATTTTGCTTTGTCGCTGTCTCCCGCGTTTGCGAGGTAGCGCAAGGAAACAGACGAAAGAAATGGCCCAACCCACCCCCATACACATGTATATACATACACATCCACACATGCAAATATACATACCTATACATCTCAATGTACACATATATATACACACACAGACACATACATAGATACCCATGCACACAATTCACACTGTCTCCCTTTATTCATTCCCATTGCCACCTCGCCACACATGGAATACCATCCCCCTCCCCCCTCATGTGTGTGTGAGGTAGCACTAGGAAAAGACAACAAAGGCCCCATTCGTTCACACTCAGTCTCTAGCTGTCATGCAATAATGCCTGAAACCACAGCTCCCTTTCCACATCCAGGCCCCACAGAACTTTCCATGGTTTGCCCCAGACGCTTCACATGCCCTGATTCAATCCACTGACAGCACGTCAACCCCGGTACACCACATTGATCCAATTCACTCTATTCCTTGCCCGCCTTTCACCCTCCTGCATGTTCAGGCCCCGATCACTCAAAATCTTTTTCACTCCATCTTTCCACCTCCAAATTGGTCTCCCACTTCTCGTCGTTCCCCCCACCTCCGACACATATATCCTCTTGGTCAATCTTTCCTCACTCATTCTCTCCATGTGCCCAAACCATTTCAAAACACCCTCTTCTGCTCTCTCAACCACGCTCTTTTTATTGCCACACATCTCTCTTACCCTTACATTACTTACTCGATCAAACCACCTCACACCACACATTGTCCTCATTTCCAGCACATCCACCCTCCTGCGCACAACTCTATCCATAGCCCACGCCTCGCAACCATACAACATTGTTGGAGCCACTATTCCTTCAAACATACACATTTTTGCTTTCCGAGATAATGTTCTCGACTTCCATACATTCTTCAAGGCTCCCAGGATTTTCGCCCCCTCCCCCACCCTATGATTCACTTCCACTTCCATGGTTCCATCCACTGCCAGATCCACTCCCAGATATCTAAAGCACTTTACTTCCTCCAGTTTTTCTCCATTCAAACTTACCTCCCAATTGACTTGACCCTCAACCCTACTGTACCTAATAACCTTGCTCTTATTCACATTTACTCTTAACTTTCTTCTTTCACACACTTTACCAAACTCAGTCACCAGCTTCTGCAGTTTCTCACATGAATCAGCCACCAGCGCTGTATCATCAGCGAACAACAACTGACTCACTTCCCAAGCTCTCTCATCCACAACTGACTTCATACTTGCCCCTCTTACCAAAACTCTTGCATTCACCTCCCTAACAACCCCATCCATAAACAAATTAAACAACCATGGAGACATCACACGCCCCTGCCACAAACCTACATTCACTGAGAACCAATCAGTTTCCTCTCTTCCTACACGTACACATGCCTTACATCCTCGATAAAAACTTTTCACTGCTTCTAACAACTTGCCTCCCACACCATACATTCTTAATACCTTCCACAGAGCATCTCTGTCAACTCTATCAGATGCCTTCTCCAGATCCATAAATGCTACATACAAATCCATTTGCTTTTCTAAGTATTTCTCACATACATTCTTCAAAGCAAACACCTGATCCACACATCCTCTACCACTTCGGAAACCACACTGCTCTTCCCCAATCTGATGCTCTGTACATGCCTTCACCCTCTCAATCAATACCCTCCCATATAATTGACCAGGAATACTCAACAAACTTATACCTCTGTAATTTGAGCACTCACTCTTATCCCCTTTGCCTTTGTACAATGGCACTATGCACGCATTCCGCCAATCCTCAGGCACCTCACCGTGAGTCATACATACATTAAATAACCTTACCAACCAGTCAACAATACAGTCACCCCCTTTTTTATTAGATTCCACTGCAATACCATCTAAACCTGCTGCCTTGCCGGCTTTCATCTTCCGCAAAGCTTTTACTACCTCTTCTCTGTTTACCAAATCATTTTACCTAACCCTCTCACTTTGCACACCACCTCGACCAAAACACCGTATATCTGCCACTCTATCATCAAACACATTCAACAAACCTTCAAAATATTCACTCCATTTCCTTCTCGCATCACCACTACTTGTTATCACCTCCCCATTAGCGCCCTTCACTGAAGTTCCCATTTCCTCCCTTGTCTTACGCACTTTATTTACCTCCTTCCAGAACATCTTTTTATTCTCCCTAAAATTTAATGATACTCTCTCACCCCAACTCTCATTTGCCCTCTTTTTCACCTCTTGCACCTTTCTCTTGACCTCCTGTCTCTTTCTTTTATACATCTCCCACTCAATTGCATTTTTTCCCTGCAAAAATCATCCAAATGCCTCTCTCTTCTCTTTCATTAATAATCTTACTTCTTCATCCCACCACTCACTACCCTTTCTAATCAACCCACCTCCCACGCTTCTCATGCCACAAGCATCTTTTGCGCAATCCATCACTGATTCCCTAAATACATCCCATTCCTCCCCCACTCCCCTTACTTCCATTGTTCTCACCTTTTTCCATTCTGTACTCAGTCTCTCCTGGTACTTCCTCACACAAGTCTCCTTCCCAAGCTCACTTACTCTCACCACCCTCTTCACCCCAACATTGACTCTTCTTTTCTGAAAACTCATACAAATCTTCACCTTAGCCTCCACAAGATAATGATCAGACATCCCTCCAGTTGCACCTCTCAGCACATTTACATCCAAAAGTCTCTCTTTCGCGTGCCTGTCAATTAACACGTAATCTAATAAGGCTCTCTGGCCATCTCTCCTACTTACATATGTATACTTATGTATATCTCGCTTTTTAAACCAGGTATTCCCAATCACCAGTCCTTTTAAAGCACATGAATCTACAAGCTCTTCACCATTTCCATTTACAACACTGAACACCCCATGTATACCAATTATTCCCTCAACTGAAACATTACTCACCTTTGCATTCAAATCACCCATCACTATAACCCGGTCTTGTGCATCAAAACCACTAACACACTCATTCAGCTGCTCCCAAAACACTTGCCTCTCATGATCTTTCTTCTCATGCCCAGGTGCATATGCACCAATAATCACCCATCTCTCTCCATCAACTTTCAGTTTTACCCATATTAATCGAGAATTTACTTTCTTACATTCTATCACATACTCCCACAACTCCTGTTCAGGAGTACTGCTACTCCTTCCCTTGCTCTTGTCCTCTCACTAACCCCTGACTTTACTCCCAAGACATTCCCAAACAACTCTTCCCCTTTACCCTTAAGCTTCGTTTCACTCAGAGCCAAAACATCCAGGTTCCTTTCCTCAAACATACTACCTATCTCTCCTTTTTTCACATCTTGGTTACATCCACACACATCTAGACACCCCAATCTGAGTCTACGAGGAGGATGAGCACTCCCCGCGTGACTCCTTCTGTTTCCCATTTTTTAGAAAGTTAAAATACAAGGAGGGGAGGATTTCTGGCCCCCCGCTCCCGTCCCCTCTAGTTGCCTTCTACGACACGTGAGGAATGCGTGGGAAGTATTCTTTCACCCCTATCCCCAGATAGAGTGGATGCATCTTACATATAATTTAGCATGGATCTGGAGAAAGTGTATGACAGAGGCGTGTGGAATGCTTATGGGATGTGCTAAGGATATATGGTAAAGGGAAACAACTGTTAGATGGTGTGAAAGCCTTCTGTAGATGAGCAAATGCATGTGTAAGAGTGGATGGAGAGTTGAGCAAAAGTTTTGTGATGCATGTAGGTGTGAGGTATGGCTTTTTAATATATTTGGATGGAATGATTAGAGGGGTGAAAGCAAAACTAGGGAAAACGGGTGCAGAGATGAAGTGTGGCAATGAGATATGGTGGCTAGTGGCAAGCCTGTTTGTGGATGATACTACATTGTTTGCTGAGAGTGAAGAGTTGCAGAAGGTTTAAGTGTGTTTTATGATGTGTGCAAGCATAGGCAATTGAAGGTAAATGCAAGTAAAATAAAGTAATGATGTTTGAAAGGAAACAGTGAAAGTATAGATTTTGTAAAGCCATACAGAGTGAAAGAAGAAAGTGTACTAAATTGTGCTTTGAATATGAGGGGAAAAAACTGGAGGAAGTGAGAGAATTTACATATCTAGGAGCTGTCTTGGGCAAGTGTGGTAATATGGAAGGAGAGATAAGGGAGAGCAGTACAGAGCAGAAGAGTCACTTGGTCCCTTAATAGAATAATTAAGGGTAGAGGCATAAATATAGAAGAGAAGAGAGGATCCTCCTAACCCTAGCCTATGCAACCAAAACATGAACGTGCAATAAGTCACAGAGGTCAAGAATCCAGGCTGTGGAAATGAGATATTTGAAAAGAGCATGTGGTGACTAGATGAAATGAAGAAAGAAATGAAGGGGTGCATGAAAGATGTGGTATGGCAAGGAATGCAAAGGAAATGAATTGTGGAGCTGGGAAATGAATTGTGGAGTTGTAGAATAGGTGAAACGTAATACTCTGGGATGGCTTAGGCATGTGGAAAGAATGTATAACTGGGAGTTTACAAGGAGTGTATGATAGCACAATTAAGTGGGTTGGCATGAGAGAAAGACCACCTGACATGGGCAAATAGGGTGGAGGAATACTGGAGAGAGAGAAGCGGTGGAAGAATGGTGTATGCAAGGGAGGCATAAAAGGACAGTGATAAGCGACGACTCTTTTGCCGTGGCCACCCCTTGATACGAATTCCCAGAGGGAAAGGGCATCAGTGATATAGATAGATAAACAGATACTTGCATTTACTTTTAATCGCTTATGGTTACACACACACATAATAAAACACACTTACAATCTTCTGCAATGCCTCTTCACTCCTAGCAAACACCATAACATCCGCGAACAAGCTTGCTACTATATCCCACTGCCACAATCCATCTCTGCACCCCCTTTTCCTACTTTTCTTTCATCCCTTTTATCCCTCCATCCAAATATATATCAAAAAGCCATGGTGACATCATACAGCCCTGCCTCCCACCCACTTGTATACCAAAACTTTCACTCAACTCTTCATCCACTCTTAAACACGCATTTGCTACTCCACAGAAGGCTTTCACACCATACAACACCTCCTACCCTATAACCTTAACACATCCCATTGAGCATTCCACTGGACTCTTGTCATATGCTTTCTCCAGATCCATAAGAGCTGCATACAACTTCTCTCCTTTCACTAAACATTTTTCCACAGTCATCTCCACCACAAAAATCTGATTCACACATCCCCTACCTCTTCAAAAATCCCCTTACTCTTCACTTATTCTACATTCCATCACTCTTTCTATCAACACTCTTGCATACACTTTTCCTGGTATACTTAAGAGACTTTTTTTATTTTATTTATTTTGCTTTGTCGCTGTCTCCCGCGTTTGTGAGGTAGCGCAAGGAAACAGATGAAAGAAATGGCCCAACCCACCCCCATACACAATGTACACACACACACACACGCCCACACATGCAAATATACATACCTATACATCTCAATGTACACATATATATACACACACAGACACATACATATATACCCATGCACACAATTCACACTGTCTGCCCCTATTCATTCCCATCGCCACCTCGCCACACATGGAATACCATCCCCCTCCCCCCTCATGTGTGCGAGGTAGCACTAGGAAAAGACAACAAAGGCCCCATTCGTTCACACTCAGTCTCCAGCTGCCACGCAATAATAGACTTATTCCCCTATAATTGCTACATACATCCTTAGCACTTTTTCCTTTGAATAGTGAAACAATAATAGCTTTCATCTAGTCCCTAGGCACAACTTTCTGTTTCCATACTAATTACATAGCCTCATTTTTGCCCATTTTACCTCCCTTTTGCTACAGGCCATTGCACTTTATACCTTTCCTTCCATTCTCCATACCCATGCATGTAACAATTGCTGCCTCGCCTTTTCCCACATTCATCAGTTCTTGAAAATACTCTTTCTATCTTCCTTTCACTTCCTCCTTTTGATTCAGCAACTCCTCTTCCTTACTTCTCACATTATTTACACTCTTAAATCCACCTCTTTCCTTTTCCACCTCCTTCCAGTGCAATATCTTATTTTCCCTACACTTTACACTCAACTTTCTTCTGAAATCTTCATCTGCTCTTTCCTTCCTTTCCTCTACCAGATTCTTAACATTCTGCCTACAAATTTTATATTCTTCCTTCCTCCTGTACTGAACTTCTACTGTTAAATCCCTTTCAAGCAATTTACCACATGCCTCTTTTCCCTTCCATAGCATTTCTAATCTCTTTCATCCACTATGAGTTTCACTTTCTATTCCTATATCTCATGACCTTGTATCCACTTACTAATTCTACATCCTTCAATAGTCTTTCCCTAAACATCACAAACATTTTATTTACACATGACTGCATCCCTCAATTCATCAAACTTCCATCTAAACTTTCGGTCATCCTCCTTCGATACTCCTCCTTGCATTCTTTCCGATTCGTCTTGTCTGCAATTCTTCCATACCCTATACCTCCACTTTTCCCTAATCCTCACCCACAAGAACAGTGAAATGGTCAGTCTCCATTGAATCCTCTCACATCTAGATCTTTCATCCACTGCAACATAGTCAATCTGATCCTTTTGCTCTTCTCTTCCATCATTTCTCATCCACATATACCTATGGATCATCTTGAAAAAAATGTTTGCATGAAATAAACCCCCTCAGCACAGACATGAATAAGATAACTTCCATTCTCATTCACTCCCCATTTACCTACCATCTTGCCAAATTCATCTCATCCTACCATCACACTCATATCACTCATTACAACCATCTTTATCTCATTCTCAAATTTCTCCAAAAGTGCTTTTCATCCTTATTTCACAGTCTTCATATTCCCTGATGCATACCCATGGATACTTCACGATACCAATCTTTCCTTTCACACACACCATTCTTGACCCATTCTATCCATGCTCTGAAGCACCCTCCCACACTCTCAGTGATAGCAGAATTGCACATCCTTCTTTCCTTTGTCCCTGATAATTTTCATTCATTACAGTCCATTACACTCCTATGCCCTCCCATAACTTGTATTCATTACTTCTATTTTCACTCCATACACCCTGCCTAAGAATATGGGTTTTCCCACTCCCAACACATCCAAATTATAATTTCTAAAATTCTCCATAAGCTCTCTCCTATGACTCTCATCAGTCATCCTGTTTACATTTAGTGCCATCATCCTCAATCGCTTGTCCCTTTAACTCCTCGGCACAACTGGTAGACTTTAACGTTGCTTCTTGGCCTTTTGTGCCTCACCCTTGATAGGCCACTGGCAGAGGACAACTCCTGCGCAACGTTTCCCAGAAGCAAAAGGGGCTCCCAAATAGTCCAAAACACTAAAATCCTTGGCACACCTCATGTGCTTGTCTTTATCTAAAATTGAAAATTACTACTACTACTACAACTACTATTGCCCTGATGGAGTTCGGCATGCCTCACCCTTCATTTCCAACCCTAAGAGTGTAATAACATGGTCACCATGAGAAGACGGGGTGAGACTTAGATACTGTAGAAAACTAGAATGTCCCCTTGAAGAACCGAAATTTAAAACTTTTCCTAATTTCAAACCTATCATTGTAGCAGCACTTCCCAACCTCACTGGTTACGATACTGCCACATGTAAAGCATTATTTCTATTTTAATAAATAACAGGTATGTGTGAGGACTGCTAAGTTCTAGGAAACTGAGGGCATATGTAATTAAAACACTACATGAAATCAAGAAAACCTTTGAAAATCTTAAGTATCTTCACTAAGAGGCCAAGAAGTATCTCATTCTTAAGTATTAAAGTTTATCAACAACATTCATCTCATCCTCATTCCACTGTATTGGTTGCATACAGCAAGACAGTTAAACATACTCAGCAAATATAGCAAACACAGTCAACAAACAAACACCTTCCTGCAAAACATTGCAAAAGTCACCATATATTCCATTTTTTTTGTTACCCTGGTAGTACTAGTGGCATGTCTTGAGAATACAATAACAAAGCAAGATTCAGAGCACTATATATCACTGAACAATACTAAATATTCTGAGCTCACTTATGAAAAACTAGTTAAAATTCTACCTCCATATTCCTTGCATGTCAAAGAAGGCAGGAGCGGGGGCTTGTAACTATTGCCTTTTTGCATTTCAATTTCTAAAGAGAAAATAGAAGCCAGGTGGGGAGTGCTCATCCTCCTCAAAAGCTCAAACTGGGGCATCTGAATGTGTGTGGATGTAACCTAGATGAGAAGAGAGGAAAGAAAGGTAGTATGTTTGAGGAAAAAACCTGGATGCTCTGGCTCTGACTGAAACGGAGCTCAAGGGTAAAGGGGAAGAATGGTTTGCAAATGTCTTGGGAGTAAAGTAAGGGGTTGGTGAGAGGACAAGAGATAAGGATGTAGTAGCACTACTCATGAATCAAGAGTTGTGGAAGTATATGATTGAGTGTAAGGAAGTATAAGTTTGTTTGATGTGGATAAAACCAAAAGTGGATGGTGAGAGATGTGTGCTTATGCATCTAACCATGAGAAGAAAGATTATAAGAGGCAAGAATCTAAGCAGGTTTGGATGGTATTGGATGGTATTGCATTGGAATTTATTAAAAAAGGGGGTGACTGTATTGTTGACTGGTTGGTAAGGTTATTTAATGTATGTATGATCCATGGTGAGGTGCCTGAGGATTGGCAGAATGCGTGCATAAAGCCATTGTACAAAGGCAAAGGGGATAAGAGTGAGTGCTCAAATTACAGAGGTATAAGTTTGTTGAGTATTCCTGGGAAATTATACGGGAGGGTATTGATTGAGAGGGTGAAGGCATGTACAGAGCATCAGATTGGGGAAGAGCAGTGTGGTTTCAGAAGTGGTAGAGGATGTGTGGATCAGGTGTTTGCTTTGAAGAATGTATGTGAGAAATACTTAGAAAAGCAAATGGATTTGTATGTAGCATTTATGGATCTGGAGAAGGCATATGATAGAGTTGATAGAGATGCTCTGTGGAAGGTACTAAGAATATATGGTGTGAGAGGCAAGTTGTTAGAAGCAGTGAAAAGTTTTTATCGAGGATGTAAGGCATGTGTACGAGTAGGAAGAGAGGAAAGTGATTGGTTCTCAGTGAATGTAGGTTTGCGGCAGGGGTGTGTGATGTCTCCATGGTTGTTTAATTTGTTTATGGATGGGGTTGTTAGGGAGGTGAATGCAAGAGTTTTGGAAAAAGGGGCAAGTATGCAGTCTGTTGGGGATGAGAGAGCTTGGGAAGTGAGTCAGTTGTTGTTCACTGATGATACAGCGCTGGTGGCTGATTCATGTGAGAAACTGCAGAAGCTGGTGACTGAGTTTGGTAAAGTGTGTGAAAGAAGAAAGTTAAGAGTAAATGTGAATAAGAGCAAGGTTATTAGGTACAGTAGGGTTGAGGGTCAAGTCAACTGGGAGGTAAGTTTGAATGGAGAAAAACTGGTGGAAGTAAAGTGCTTTAGATATCTGGGAGTGTATCTGGCAGCGGATGGAACCATGGAAGTGGAAGTGAATCATAGGGTGGGGGAGGGGGCGAAAATCCTGGGAGCCTTGAAGAATGTGTGGAAGTCAAGAACATTATCTCGGAAAGCAAAAATGGGTATGTTTGAAGGAATAGTGGTTCCAACAATGTTGTATGGTTGCGAGGCGTGGGCTATGGATAGAGTTGTGCGCAGGAGGATGGATGTGCTGGAAATGAGATGTTTGAGAACAATGTGTGGTGTGAGGTGGTTTGATCAAGTAAGTAACGTAAGGGTAAGAGAGATGTGTGGAAATAAAAAGAACGTGGTTGAGAGAGCAGAAGAGGGTGTTTTGAAATGGTTTGGGCACATGGAGAGAATGAGTGAGGAAAGATTGACCAAGAGGATATATGTGTCGGAGGTGGAGGGAACGAGGAGAAGAGGGAGACCAAATTGGAGGTGGAAAGATGGAGTGAAAAAGATTTTGAGTGATCGGGGCCTGAACATGCAGGAGGGTGAAAGGCGGGCAAGGAATAGAGTGAATTGGATCGATGTGGTACCGGGGTCGACGTGCTGTCAATGGATTGAATCAGGGCATGTGAAGCGTCTGGGGCAAACCATGGAAAGTTCTGTGGGGCCTGGATGTGGAAAGGGAGCTGTGGTTTCGGGCATTATTGCATGGCAACTGGAGACTGAGTGTGAACGAATGGGGCCTTTGTTGTCTTTTCCTAGCGCTACCTCGCACACATGAGGGGGGAGGGGGATGTTATTCCATGTGTGGCGAGGTGGCGATGGGAATGAATAAAGGCAGACAGTGTGAATTGTGTGCATGAGTATATATGTATATGTCTGTGTGTGTATATATATGTGTACATTAAGATGTATGGGTATGTATATTTGCATGTGGGGACGTGTATGTATATACATGTGTATGGGGGTGGGTTGGGCCATTTCTTTTGTCTGTTTCCTTGCGCTACCTCGCAAATGCGGGAGACAGCGACAAAGCAAAATAAAAAATAAATAAAGAATCTAAGAGCAGCTGAGTGAGTTTTGGTGCATAAGACCGGGTATTAGTGACAAGTGATTTAAACGCGGAAGTATGTAATGTGGCAGCTGAAGGTATAATTGGTGCACATGGGGTATTCAGTATTATGAATGGAAATGGTGAAGAGCTAGTAGGGTTATGTGCTGAAGATAGACTGGTAATTGGGACTCCTTGGATTAAAAAGAGAGATATATACAAGTATATGAGTATGAGAGATGGTCAATGGGCATTACTGGATCATATATTTACTAAAAGGCATGTAAAAGAGAGACATTTGGGTGTAAATGTGCTGAAAGGGGCAGATGGTGGGATGTCTTGCAGAGATGAGGGTGGAGATTTGTAGAGGATTTTGAAACAGAAGAAACAATGTCAGGGATAAGGGAGTGGTGAGAGTATGTGAACTTGGAAAGGACACTTGTGTGAAAGAATAACAGGAGAGACTGAGTGTACAATGCCAAGAGGAGAGAGTAAATGAAGCAAATGGAGTAGATGAGGAATGGGAGGTATCTTGAGGAGCAGTAAAGGCATGTGCAAGAGATGCATGTGGCATGCAAAAGGTGAGAGATTGGCAGATTAGTAAGGATAACGAGTGGTGGTATGAAGAACTACTAAAGTTGCTGGTGAAACAGAAAAGAGGCATTTGGGCAGTACTTGCAGGAAAAGAGTAAACATGTATAAGAGAAACCATCAGGAGGTCAGGCGGAAGGTGCAATGGCTGAAAAAGAGGGCAAATGAGAGTTAAGGTGAGCAAGTATCAGTAAACTGTAGGGAGAGAGTAAAGTGTTTTGAAAGGAGGTAACTAATGTGTGAAAGATAAGAGAACGAATGGGAACATCAGTGAAGGAGGCAAAAAGGGGAAGTGATAAAAGGTAATGAAATGAGGAGGAGATGGAGTGAGTATTTTGAAGGACTGTTAAATGTATTTGATGTTAAAGTGGCAGATGCAGGATGTTTTGGTTGGGGCGGTTTGTGAAGGGAGAGAGTCATGAAGAGTGGTTGAGTGAAGAAAGAAAAGGTCCTGAAAGCCTTGAAGATGTAATGCAGCAAGGCGGTGAGAGTGAATGGTATTGCAGTCAAATGTATTAAGAAATTGGGTGACTGTGTTGTTGATTGGTTGCCTGAGGAGTAGTGGAATGCATGTATGGTTTCAATGTATAATGGCAAAGGAGATAAAGGTGAGTGTTCAAACCACAGAGGTATAAGTTCATTGAGTATACCTGGTTAATTGCATGGGAACATATTGACTGAGAGGGTGAAGGAAAATATTGAGCATCAGATTGGGGAGAAACAGTGTGGTTATACAAGTGGTAAAGGATGTATGGATCAGGTGTTTGCTTTGAAGAACATGAGTAAGAAATACTTAGAAAAACACTGATCTGTATATGACATTCAAGGATCTCGTGAAGGCATATGATAGGGTTGACAGAGGTGCTTTGTGGAAGGTCTTAAGAATATATGGTGTGGCAGGTAAGTTTCTAGAAGCAGAGAAGTTTTTATCAAAGGTGTAAGGCACGTGTTTGAGTAGAAACAGAGGGGCGTGGATGGATCCCAGTGAAAGTTGGCCGGTGACATGGGTGTGTGATGTGACCATGGTAGTTAAATCTGTTAATGGATGGGGTGATGTGGGAGGTAAATGCAAGAGTCTTTCAGAGGGGGAGGGGTGAGTATGCAGTCCCCTGGGAATGAGATGGACTGGGAAGAGAGTCAGTCGTTGTTCAATGACAATACAGTACTGGTAGCTGATTCAAGTGAGAAACTGCAGAATGAAGTGTGTGTGAAAGGAGAAAGTTGGGTGTAAATGTGAATCAAAGCAAGGTTATTAGGTTAACAGGGTCAAGGGACAAGTTAGGAAGTTGTGAATGGAGAAAATTGGAGGAATTGAAGTGTTTTAGATATATGATTGCAAGGCATGGGCTATAAACAGAGTTGTGCAGAGGAGGGTAGATGTGTTGGAAATGAAATGCAAGGTGGTTTGAACAAGTAAGTAATGAAAGGGAAAGAGAGATGTGTGGAAATAACAGGATTGTGGTTGAAAGAGCTGAAGAGGGTGTGTTAAAATGGTTTCGACATACGGAGAGAATGAGTGAGGAAAGGTTGACCAAGTGAATATTGTGTCAGAAGTGGAGGCAACAAGAAGAACTGGGAGACCAAATTGGAGTTGGAATGATGGAGTGACAGAAATTTTTAGTGATCAGAGCCTGACATGCAGGGGGGTGAAAGGCATGTACGGAATAGTGGGAACTGGAAAGATGTGGTATACTGGCGTCAACATGCTGTCACTAGACTGAACCAGGACATGTGAAAAGACCAGGATAATCCATGGAAAGGTCTGTGGGATCTGGATGTGGATAGGGACCTGTGGTTTCAGTGCATTATATATGACAGCTCATGTGTTGATTGAGTGGCTGTCAACTTTCTTCGTGTTTCATCGTGCTACCTCGCTGTTGCAGGGGGCAGCAACTGGGGGTGGGGGAAGAAAACAAAATGTATGTACTATCTTTTTTCTTTTCCTTCATGCATTTGAGGGGTTTCCTGTGGGGTGGGGAGGTGATGGGATTGGATAAAGGTGAGCAAGAATGAGTATGGCAATGTTTATTAATGGGGATTGGGGAGAAAAAATACTTCTCACGCATTCCTCACGTGTCGGAGAAGGCAACTAAAGGGGACAGGAGCAGGGGGCTAGAAACCCTCCCCTCCTTGTATTTTAACTTTCTAAAAGGGGAAACAAGAAAGAGTCATGCAGGGACTGCTCATCCTTCTCAAAGGCTCAGATTGGGGTGCCTAAATGTGGGTGAATGTAACCAAGATGAGAAAAAAGGAGAGATAGGTAGTATGTTTAAGGAAAGGAACCTGGATGTCTTGGCTCTGAGTGAAACAAAGCTCAAGGGGAAAGGGTAAGAGTGGATTGGGAATGTTTTGGGACTAAAGTCAGGGGTTGGTGAGAGGACAAGAGCAAGGGAAGGAGGAGTAGCACTACTCCTGAAACAGGAGTGCTGGGAGTATGTGATAGAGTGTAAGACAGTACACTCTGGATTGATATGGGTAAAACTGAAAGTGGATGGAGAGAGATGGGTGATTAGTGGTGCATATGCACCTGGGCATGAGAAGAAAGATCATGAGAGGCAAGTGTTTTGGGAGCAGCTGAGTGAGTGTGGTAGTAGTTTTGATGCACAAGACCGAGTTATAGTGATGGGTGATTTGAATGCAAAGGTGAGTAATGCGGCAGTTGAGGGAATAATTGGTGTACATGGGGAGCTCAGTGTAGTAAATGGAAATGGTGAAGAGCTTGTAGATTTGTGTGCTGAAAAAGGACTGGTGATTGGGAATACCTGGTTTCAAAAGAGAGATATACTTAAGTATACATATGTAAGTAGGAGAGATAGTCAAAGAGCGTTATTGGATTACATGTTAATTGATAGGTGTGTGAAAGAGAGACTTTTGGATGTTAATGTCCTGAGAGGTGCAACTGGAGGGATGTCTGATCATTATCTTGTGGGGGTGAAGGTGATGATTTGTAGAGGTTTTCAGAAAAGAAAAGAGAATGTTGGGGTGAAGAGAGCGGTGAGAGTAAGGCAGCTTGGGAAGGAGACTTATGTGAGGAAGTACCAAGAGAGACTGAGTGCAGAATAGAAAAGGGTGAGAGCCAAGGACGTAAGGGAAGTGGGGGAGGAATGGGATGTATTTAGGGAAGCAGTGATAGCTTGCGCAAAAGAAGCTTGTGGCATGAGAAGTGTGGGAGGTGGGCAGATTAGAATGGGTAGAGAGTGGTGGGATGAAAAAGTAAAATTATTAGTGAAAGAGAAGAGAGAGGCATTTGGATGAGTTTTGCTGGGAAATAGTGCAAATGACTGGGAGATGTATAAAAGAAAGAGGCAAGAGTTCAAGAGAAAGGTGCAAGAGGTGAGACAGAGGGCAAATGGGAGTTGGGATGAGAGAGTATCATTAAATTTTAGGGAGAATAAAAAGATGTTTTAGAAGGGGGTAAATCAAGTGCATAAGACAAGAGAACAAATGGGGTGGTGATAACAAGTAGTGGTGATGTGAGAAGGAGATGGAGTGAGCATTTTGAAGGTTTGTTTAATGTGTTAGATGATAGAGTGGCAGATATAGAGTGTTTTGGTCGAGGTGGTGTGTGAAGTGAGAGGGTTATGGAGAATGATTTCTTAAACAGATAAGAGGTAGTAAAAGCTTTGCGAAGGATGAAAGCTGGCAAGGCAGCAGGTTTGGATAGTATTGCAGTGGAATTTATTAAAAAAAGAGGTGACTGTGTTGTTGACTGGTTGGTAAGGATATTCAAAGTGTGTATGACTCATGGTGAGGTGCCTGAGGATTGGCGGAATGCATGCATAATGCCATTGTACAAAGGCAAAGGGGATAAAGGTGAGTGCTCAAATCACAGAGGTATAAGTTTGTTGAGTATACCTGGGAAATCATATGGTAGGGTATTGATTGAGGTACAAGTTTGTTGAGTATACCTGGGAAATCATATGGTAGAGTATTGATTGAGAGGGTGAAGGCATGTACAGAGCAACAGACTGGGGAACAGCAGTGTGGTTTCAGAAGTGGTAGAGGATGTGTGGAGCAGGTGTTTGCTTTGAAGAATGTTTGTGAGAAATACTTAGAAAAGCAAATGGATTTGTCTGTAGCATTTAAGGATCTGGAGAAGGCATATGATAGAGTTGATAGAGATACTCTGTGGAAAGTATTATAAGAATATATGGTGTGGTAGGCAAGTTGTTAGAAGCAGTGAAAAGTTTCTATCGAGGATGTAAGGCATGTGTACGAGTAGGAAGAGAGGAAAGTGATTGGTACTCAGTGAATGTCAGTTTGCGGCAGGGTTGTGTGATGTCTCCATGGTTGTTTAATATGTTTATGGATGGGGTTGTTAGGGAGGTGAATGCAAGAGTTTTGGAGGGTGGGGCAAGTGTGCAGTTTGTTGTGGATGAGAGAACTTGGGAAGTGAGTCAGTTGTTGTTTGCTGATGATACAGTGCTGGTGGCTGATTTAGGTGAGAAACTGCAGAAGCTGGTGACTGAGTTTGGTAAAGTGTGTGAAAGAAGAAAGCTGAGAGTAAATGTGAATAAGAGCAAGGTTATTAGGTACAGTAGGGCTGAGGGACAAGTCTATTAGGAGGTAAGTTTCTAGAAGCAGAGAAGTTTTTATCAAAGATGTAAAGCATATGTATAAGAAAAGAGAAGAGTGATGGGTTCCTGGTGAAGGTCAGTCTACAGCAAGGGTGTGTAATGTTCCCATGGTTGTTTAATATGTTTATGGATGGGGTTGTTAGGGAGGTGAATGCAAGAGTTTTGGAGGGTGGGGCAAGTGTGCAGTTTGTTGTGGATGAGAGAACTTGGGAAGTGAGTCAGTTGTTGTTTGCTGATGATACAGTGCTGGTGGCTGATTTAGGTGAGAAACTGCAGAATGAAGTGTGTGTGAAAGGAAAAGTTGAGAGTAAATGTGAATAAGAGCAAGGTTATTAGGTTAACAGGGTCAAGGGACAAGTTAGGAAGTTGTGAATGAATGTGGCCTTTTTGTCTGTTTTCCTGGCACTATCTCACTGAAGCAAGGGGTAGTGATGGTGTTTTCTATGGGGCGGGGTAGCACTGGGAATAGATGAGGGCAAGTAAGTATGAATATGTACATGTGTATATATGTATAATCTTCTCATGGACCATATGTGTGTATACATATATAGTGTTGCTGTCTCCTATGTTAGCTAGGGAGCGTGAGGATACATACAAAAGAATGGCCCAACTCAGCCAAATATACATATATATACATACACCCCCACACACGCACATGTACATACCTATGTATTTCAATATATACATACAGATACATATACATATATACACATGTACATATTCATACTTGGCTGCCTTTATACATTCCTATCACCACCCAGCCACATTTGAAATAGCATCCCCCCTCCCCCCGCAAGGTAGCACAAGAAAAAGACAAAGGCTACATTCATTCACAATCAGTCTCTAGCTGTCATATGTAATGCACCTTTCCACATCCAGGCACTACAAAACTTTCCATAGTTTACCCAAGATGCCTCACATGCCCTGGTTCAATCCATTGACAGCATGTCGACCCCGGTATACCACATCGATCCAATTCACTCTATTCCTTGCCCTCCTTTCACCCTCCTGCATGTTTCAGGCCCCGATCACACAAAATCTTTTTCACTCATCTTTCCACCTCCAATTTGGTCTCCCACTTCTCCTCGTTCCTCCACCTCCGACACATATATCCTCTTGGTCAATCTTTCCTCACTCATTCTCTCCATGTGCCCAAACCATTTACAAAACACCCTCTTCTGCTCTCTCAACCACGCTCTTTTTATTTCCACACATCTCTCTTACCCTTACATTACTTACTCGATCAAACCACCTCACACCACACATGGTCCTCAAACATCTCATTTCCAGCACATCCATCCTCCTGCGCACAACTTTATCCATAGCCCATGCCTCGCAACCATACAACATTGTTGGAACCACTATCCCTTCAAACATACCCATTTATGCTTTCCGAGATAATGTTCTCGACTTCCACACATTCTTCAAGGCTCCCAGGATTTTCGCCCACTCCCCCACCCTATGATCCACTTCCGCTTCCATGGTTCCATCCGCTGCCAGATCCACTCCCAGATATCTAAAACACTTTACTTCCTCCAGTTTTTCTCCATTCAGACTTACTTCCCAATTGACTTGACCCTCAACCCTACTGTACCTAATTACCTTGCTCTTATTCACATTTACTCTTAACTTTCTTCTTTCACACACTTTACCAAACTCAGTCACCAGCTTCTGCAGTTTCTCACATGAATCAGCCACCAGCGCTGTATAATCAGCGAACAACAACTGACTCACTTCCCAAGCTCTCTCATCCCCAACAGACTTCATACTTGCCCCTCTTTCCAAAACTCTTGCATTCACCCCCCTAACAACCCCATCCATAAACAAATTAAACAACCATGGAGACATCACACACCCCTGCCGCAAACCTACATTCACTGAGAACCAATCACTTTCCTCTCTTCCTACAGGTACACATGCCTTACATCCTCAATAAAAACTTTTCACTGCTTCTAACAACTTGCCTCCCACACCTTATATTCTTAATACCTTCCACAGAGCATCTCTATCAACTCTGTCATATGCCTTCTCCAGATCCATAAATGCTACATACAAATCCATTTGCTTTTCTAAGTATTTCTCACATACATTCTTCAAAGCAAACACCTGATCCACACATCCTCTACCACTTCTGAAACCACACTGCTCTTCCCCAATCTGATGCTCTGTACATGCCTTCACCCTCTCAATCAATACCCTCCCATATAATTTACCAGGAATACTCAACAAACTTATACCTCTGTAATTTGAGCACTCACTCTTATCCCCTTTGCCTTTGTACAATGGCACTATGCACGCATTCCGCCAATCCTCAGGCACCTCACCATGAGTCATACATACATTAAATAATCTTACCAACCAGTCAATAATACAGTCACCCCCTTTTTTAATAAATTCCACTGCAATACCATCCACTCCTGCTGCCTTGCCGGCTTTCATCTTCCGCAAAGCTTTTACTACCTCTTCTCTGTTTACCAAATCATTTTCCCTAACCCTCTCACTTTGCACACCACCTCGACCAAAATACCGTATATCTGCCACTCTATAATCAAACATTCAACAAACCTTCAAAATACTCACTCCATCTCCTTCTCACATCACCACTACTTGTTATCACCTCCCCATTTGCGCCCTTCACTGAAGTTCCCATTTGCTCCCTTGTCTTACGCACTTTATTTACCTCCTTCCAGAACATCTTTTTATTCTCCCTAAAATTTAATGATACTCTCTCACCCCAACTCTCATTTGCCCTCTTTTTCACCTCTTGCACCTTTCTCTTGACCTCCTGTCAAATGTATAGGTATTTATATGTGTGTGTGTGGATGTGTATGTATATACATGTGTATGTGAGTGGGTTGGACCATTCATTGATCTGTTTCCTTGCAGTACCTCGTTAACATGGGAGACTGCAACAAAGTATAATAATAATGAGTATGTGCTGTGTATCAATGCATATGTATGTGGCATGCTAAGTTACAGGGTCAGGGAGATTGGTTTGGTTAAGAGAGAAGAGGTAATGAAAGTTTTGCAGATGATGAAATCCAGCAAGGTGGTGGGTTTGGATGGTACTGCAGAAGAATTTATTAAGAAAGGGGGAGATCTGTCATGTTGATTGGTTGGTAAGGACATTCAATGTATGTATGGATCAGGGTGAAGTGCCTATGGATTGGTGGAATGCATGCATAGTGCCATTGTACAAAGGCAAAGGGGACAAAGGTGAGTGTTCAAAATATAGAGGCCTTAGTTTGTTGAGCATTCCTGGGAAATTGTATGGGAGGGTACTGATTGAGAGGATAAAGGTATGTACAGAGTGTCAGATTGGGAAAGACCAGTGTGGTTTCAGAAGTGGTAGAGGATGTGAGGATCAGGTGTTTACTTTGAAGAATGTGTGTGAGAAATACTTAGAAAAAACAGATGGATTTGTATGTAGCATTTATGGATCTCAAAAAGCATATGATAGGGTTGATAGAGATGCTTTGTGGAACGTCTAAGATCATATGGTGTGGGAGGAAAGCCACAAGAAGCAATAAAAAGTTTTTATCAAAGATGTAAAGCATATGTATAAGAAAAGAGAAGAGTGATGGGTTCCTGGTGAAGGTCAGTCTACAGCAAGGGTGTGTAATGTTCCCATGGTTGTTTAATCTGTTTATGGATGGGGTGGTTAGGAAGGTAAGTTCTAGAGTTTTGGAGAGAGAGGAGAGTATACAGTCTGTTGGGGATGAGAGGGCCTGTGAAATGAGTCAGTTGTTTCTTGTTGATGATATAGCTCTGGCAGATGATTTGAGTGTGAAACTGCAGAGGTTGGTGACTAAGTTTGGAAAAGTGTGTGAAAGGAAAAGTTGAGAGTAAATGTGAATAAGAGTAAGGTTATTACATTCAGCAGGGTTGAGGGGCTAGTTAATTGGGATGTACATTTGAATGGAGAAAAATTGGAGGAAGTGAAGTACTTCAGATATCTGGGAGTGGACTTCACAGCAAATGGAACCATGGAAGCAGAAGTGAGTCAAAGGGTGGGGGAGAGGCTAAAGGTTCTGGGAGCTGTGAAGAATGTGCAGAAGGAGAGAACGTTATCTCGGAGAGCAAAAATGGGTATGTTTGAAGGAATAGTAATTCCAACAATTCTATATGGCTGCAAGGCATGGGCTATAGATAGGGTTATACAGAGGAGGGTGGATGTGTTGGAAATAAGATGTCTGAGGACAATATGTGGTGTGAGGTGGTTTGATCGAGTAAGTAATGAAAGGGTAAGAGAGATGTGTGGAAATAAAGAACGTGGTTGAGAGAGTGGTTAGAACATAACAAAAGAATGAGTGAGGAGAGAATGACAGAGAGGATATATGTGTCAGAGATCAAGAGAACAAAAAAAGTGGAAGACCAAACTGGAGGTGGAAGAATGGAGTGAAAAAGATTTTGAGTAGTTGGGGCCTGAACATACAGAGGGTGAGAAGCATGCAAGGAATAGAGTGAATTGGAACAATGTGGTATGTCGGAGTTGACGTCCTGCCAATGGAGTGAAACAAGGCATGTGAAACATATGGGATAAAACATGAATAGGTCTGTGTGGCCTAGATGTGGATATGGAGCTGTGAATTCGGTGCATTAAACATGACAGCTAGAGTGTGAATGAATGTGGCCTTTTTGTCTGTTTTCCTGGCACTATCTCACTGAAGCAAGGGGTAGTGATGGTGTTTTCTATGGGACGGGGTAGCACTGGGAATAGATGAGGGCAAGTAAGTATGAATATGTACATGTGTATATATGTATAATCTTCTCATGACCATATGTGTGTATACATATATATTGTTGCTGTCTCCTATGTTAGCGAGGGAGCGTGAGGATACATACAAAAGAATGGCCCAACTCAGCCAAATATACATATATATACATACACCCCCACACACGCACATGTACATACCTATGTATTTCAATATATACATACAGATACATATACATATATACACATGTACATATTCATACTTGCTGCCTTTATACATTCCTATCACCACCCAGCCACATATGAAATAGCATCCCCCCCTCCCCCCGCAAGGTAGCACAAGAAAAAGACAAAGGCTACATTCATTCACAATCAGTCTCTAGCTGTCATATGTAATGCACCTTTCCACATCCAGGCACTACAAAACTTTCCATAGTTTACCCAAGATGCCTCACATGCCCTGGTTCAATCCATTGACAGCATGTCGACCCCAGTATACCACATCATTCCAATTAACTCTATTCCTTGCACCCATTTCAATCTCCTGTACGTTTAGGCCCCGATCACTCAAAATCTTTTTCACTCCATCCTTCCACCTCCAATTTCGTCTCCCACTTCTCCTCGTTCCCTCCACCTCTGACACATATATCCTCTTGGTCAATCTTTCCACACTCATTCGCTCCATGTGACCAAACCATTTCAATACACCCTCTTCTGCTCTCTTAACTGCTATCTTTTCATTACCACACATCTCTCTTGCCCTTTCATTACTTACTCGATCAAACCACCTCTCACACAACATATTGTCCTCCAACATTTCCTTTCCAACACATCCACCCTCCTCCACACAAACTTATCTATAGCCCACACCTCGCAACTATAAAACATTGTTGGAACCACTATTCCTTCAAACATACTCATTTTTGCTCTCTGAGATAATGTTCTCGCCTTCCACACATTCTTCAGTGCTCCCAGAACCTTTGCCCCTTCCCCCATCCTGTGACTCACTTCCGCTTTCAGGGTTCCATCCACTGCTAAATCCACTCCCAGATGTCTAAAACACTTTACTTCCTCCAGTTTTTCTCCATTCAAACTTACTTCCCAACTGACTTGTCCCTCAACCCTACTGTACCCAATATCCTTGCTCTTATTCACATTCACTCTCAGCTTTCTTTTTTCACACACTTTACCAAACTCAGTCACCAGCTTCTGCAGTTTCTCACCCGAATCAGCCACCAGCGCTGTATCATCAGCGAACAACAACTGACTCACTTACTAAGCTCTCTCATCCACAACAGACTGCATACTTGCCCCTTTCCAAAACTCTTGCATTCATCTCCCTAACAACCCCATCCATAAAGAAATTAAATAATCATGGAGACATCACGCACCCCTGCCGCTAATCAACATTCACTGAGAACCAATTACTTTCGTCTCTTCCTACACATACACATGCCTTACATCCTCGATTAAAACTTTTCACTGCTTCTAACAACTTACCTCCTACACCATATATTCTTAATACCTTCCACAGAGCATCTCTATCAAATCTACTGTATGCCTTCTCCAGATACATAAATGCTTCATACAAATCCATTTGCTTTTCGAAGTATTTCTCACATATATTCTTCAAACCAAACACCTGATCCACACATCCTGTACCACTTTTAAAACTGCACTGCTCTTCCCCAATCTGATGCTCTGTACATGCCTTAACCCTCTCAATCAATACCCTCCCATATAATTTCCAAGGAATACTTAACAAGCTTATACCTCTGTAATTTGAGCACTCATTCTTATCCCCTTTGCCTCTGTACAATGGCACTAAGCAAGCATTCCTCCAATCCTCAGGCACCTCACTATGAATCATACATACATTAAAAAACCTTACCAACCAGTCAACAATACAGTCACCCCCTTTTTCAATAAAATCCACTGCAATACCATCCAAACCTGCTGCCTTGCCGGCTTTCATCTTCCGCAAAGCTTTTGCTACCTCCTCTCTGTTTACCAAATCATTCTCCCTAAACCTCTCACTTTGCACACCACCTCGATCAAAACACCCTGTATCTGCCACTCTATCATAGAAACACATTCAACAAACCTTCAAAGTACTCACCCATCTCCTTCTCACATCACCACTAGTTATCACCTCCCCATTAGCCCCCTTCACTGATATTCCCATTTGTTCCCTTGTCTTACGCACTTTATTTACCTCATTCCAAAACATCTTTTTATTCTCCCTAAAATTTAATAATACTCTCTCACCCCAACTCTCATTTGCCCTCTTTTTCACCTCTTGTACCTTTCTCTTGACCTCCTACCTCTTTCTTTTATACATCTCCCAGTCATTTGCATTATTTCCCTGCAAAAATCGTCCAAATGCCTCTCTCTTCTCTTTCACTAATAATCTTACTTCTTCATGCCACCACTCGCTACCCTTTCTAATCTGCCCACCTCCCACACTTCGCATGCCACAAGCATCTTTAGCGCAAGCCATCACTGCTTCCCTAAATACATCCCATTCCTCCCCCACTCCCCTTATGTCCTTTTTTCTCACCTTTTTCCATTCTGTACTCAGTCTCTCCTGATACTTCCTTACACAAGTCTCCTTCCCAAGCTCACTAACTCTCACCACTCTCTTCACCCCAACATTCTCTCTTTTTTTCTGAAAACCTCTACAAATCTTTACCTTCGCCTCCACAAGATAATGATCAGACATCCCTCCAGTTGCACCTCTCAGCACATTAACATCCAAAAGTCTCTCTTTCACGTTCCTATCAATTAACACGTAATCCAATAACGCTCTCTGGCCATCTCTCCTACTTACATACATATATTTATGTATATCTCTCTCTTTAAACCAGGTATTCTCAATCACCAGTCCTTTTTCAGTACATAAATCAACAAGCTCGTCACCATTTCCATTTACAACACTTTACATCCCATGTACACCAATCATCCCCCCCCGCACATGCGCAAGGTAGAGCTATGAAAAGACAATAAAGGCCACATTCGCTCACACTCAATCTCTAGCTGTCATGTATAACGCCTTGAAGCCAAAGCCCCCTTTCCACATCCATGGTTTACCCCAGACGCTTCACATGCCCTTGTTCAATCCATTGACACCATGTCAACCCTGGTATACCACATCGTTCCAATTCACTCTATTGGAACCTTCTGCATGTTTAGGCCTCGGTCACTCAAAATCTTTTTCACTCCATCTTTCCACCTCCAATTTGGTCTCCCACTTCTCCTTGTACTATCTACCTCTGACACATATATCCTCCTTGTCAATCTTTCCTCACTCATTCTGTCCACATGACCAAACCATTTCAATACACCCTCTTCTACTCTCTCAACCAGACTCTTTTTATTACCACACATCTCTCTTACCCTTTCATTACTTACTCGATCAAACCACCTCACACCACATACTGTCCTCAAACATCTCATTTCCAGCACATCCACCCTTCGCCGCACAGTTCTATCTATAGCCCACGCCTCGCAACCATATAACATACCCATTGCTTTCCGAGATAATGTTCTCACCTTCCACACTTTTTCAACACTCCCAGAACTTTCGCCCCCTTCCCCACCCTATGACTCACTTCTGCTTCCATGGTTCCATCCGCTGCCAAATCCACTCCCAGATATCTAAAACACTTCGCTTCCTCTAGTTTTTCTCCATTCAAATGTACCTCCCAATTGAATAACCTTGCTCTTATTCACATTTACTTTCAGCTTTCTTCTTTCAAACACTCTTTACAAAACTCAGTCACCAGCTTCTGCAGTTTTTTCACCCGAATCAACCACCAGTGCTGTATCATCAGCAAACAACAACTGACTCACTTCCCAAGCTCTCTCATCCCCAACAGACTGCATACTTGCCCCTCTCTCCAAAACTCTTGCACTTACTTCCCTAACAACCCCATACATACACTTATTAAACAACCATGGAGACATCACGCACCCCTGCTGCAAACCGATATTCACTAAGTACCGATCACTTTCCTCTCTTCCTACACGTACATATGCTTACATCCTCGATAAAAACTTTTCACTGCTTCTAACAACTTGCCTCCCACACCATATATTCTTAATACCTTTCACAGAGCATTTTTATCAACTCTATCATATGCCTTCTCCAGATCCAAAAATGCTACATACAAATCCATTTGCTTTTCTAGGTATTTCTCACATACATTCTTCAAAGCAAACACCTGATCCACACATCCTCTACCACTTCTGAAACCACACTGCTCTTCCCCAATCTGATGCTCTATACATGCCTTCACCCTCTCAATCAATACCCTCCCATATAATTTCCAAGGAATACTCAACAAACTTATACCTCTGTAATTTGAGCACTCACTTTCATCCCCTTCGCCTCTGTACAATGGCACTATGCAAGCATTCCGCCAATCCTCAGGCACCTCACCATGAGTCATACATACATTAGATAACCTTACCAACCAGTCAACAACACAGTCACCCCCTTTTTTAATAAATTCCACTGCAATACCATCTGAACCCGCTGCCTTGCCGGCTTTCATCTTCCGCAAAGCTTTTACTACCTCTTCTCTGTTTACCTAATCATTCTCCCTAACCCTCTCACTTCACACACCACCTCGACCAAAACACCCTATATTTCCCACTCTATCATCAAACATTCAACAAACCTTCAAAATACTCCATCTCCTTCTCACATCACCACTACTTGTTATCACCACCCCATTTCCCCCTTCAGTGATGTTCCCATTTGTTTCCTTGTCTTACCCACTTTATCTACCTCATTCCAAAACATCTTTTTATTCTCCCTAAAATTTAATGATACTCTCTCATCCCAACTCGTATTTGCCCTCCTTTCACCTCTTGCACATTTCTCTTGACCTCCTGCCTCTTTCTTTTATACATCTCCCACTCATTTGCATTATTTCCCTACAAAAATTGTCCAAATGCCTCTCTCTTCTCTTTAATAATCTTACATCTTCATCCCACCACTCACTACCCTTTCTAATCTGCCCACCTCCCACGTTTCTCATGCCACAAGCATCTTTTGCGCAAGCCATCACTGCTTCCCTAAATACATCCCATTCCTACCCCACTCGCCTTACTTCCTATGTCCTCACCTTTTTCCATTCTGTACTAAGTCTCTCCTGGTACTTCCTCACACAAATCTTCTTCCAAAGCTCACTTACTCTCACCACAATCTTTACCACAACATTCTCTCTTCTTTTCTGAAAACCTCTACGAATATTCATCTTTGCCTCCACAAGATAATGATCAGACATCCCTACAGTTGCATTTCTCAGCACATGAATATCCAAAAGTCTCTCTTTCATAAGCCTATTAATTAACTTGTAATCCAATAATGCTCTCTGGCCATCTCTCCTACTTGCATACGTATACTTCTGTATATCTCTCTTTTTAAACCAGGTATTCCTAATCATCAGTCCTTTTTCAGCACACAAATCTACAAGACCTTCACCACTTCCGTTTACAACACTGAACACCACATGTACACCAATTATTCCCTCAACTGCCACATTAT
>NC_092237.1:37360957-37446327 GCF_036320965.1 Panulirus ornatus
CTCCCAGAACTTTCGCCCCCTCCTCACCCTATGATTCACTTCCGCTTCCATAGTTCCATCCGCTGCCAAATCCACTCCCAGATATCTAAAACACTTCACTTCCTCCAGTTTTTCTCCATTCAAACTTACCTCCCAATTGACTTGACCCTCAACCCTACTGTACCTAATAACCTTGCTCTTATTCATATTTACTCTCAGCTTTCTTGTTTCACCCACTTTACCAAACTCAGTCACCAGCTTCTGCAGTTTCTCACCCGAATCAACCACCAGCGCTGTATCATCAGCGAACAACAACTGACTCACTTCCCAAGTTCTCTCATCCACAACAGACTGCATACTTGCCCGTTTTTCCAAAACTCTTGAATTTACCTCCCTAACAACCCCATCCATAAACAAATTAAACAACCATGGAGACATCAAACACCCCTGCCGCAAACCTACATTCACTGAGAATCAATCACTTTCCTCTCTTCCTACCCGTACACATGCCTCACATCCTCGATAAAAACTTTTCACTGCTTCTAACAACTTGCCTCCCACACCATATATTCTTGATACCTTCCACAGAGCATCTCTATCAACTCTATCATATGCCCTCTCAAGATCCATACATGCTACATACAAATCCATTTGCTTTTCTAAGTATTTCTTACGTACATTTTACAAAGCAAACACCTGATCCACACATCCTCTACCACTTCTGAAACGACACTGCTCTTCCCCAGTCTGATGCTCCGTACATGCCTTCACCGTCTCAGTCAATACCCTCCCATATAATTTCCCAGGAATACTCAGCAAATTTGTACCTTTGTAATTTGAGCACTCATTTTTATCCCCTTTGGCATTGTACAATGGCAATATGCAAGCATTCCTTTAATCTTTAGGCACCTCACCATGAGTCATACGTTCATATATAACCTTACCAACCAGTCAACAATACAGTCACCCCTTTTTTGATAAATTACACTTTAATACCATCCAAATCTGCTGCCTTTCCCGTTTTCAGCTTTTACTACCTCTTCTCAGTTTACCAAATCATTCTCCCTAACTCTCTCTTTTTGCACACAACCTCGACCAAAACACTCTATATCTGCCACTTCATCATCAAACACATTCAACAAACCTTCAAAATACTCACTCAATCTGCTTCTCTCATCACCACTACTTGATATTACCTCCCCATTAGCCCCCTTCACTGAATTTCCCATTGATTCCCCTGTCTTACGCACTTTATTTACCTCCTTCCAAAACATCTTTTTATCCTCCCTAAAATTTAATGACACTTTCTCACCCCAACTCTCATTTGCCCTCTTTTTCACGTCTTGCACCTTTCTCTTGACCTCCTGCATATTTCTTTTATACATATCCCACTCATTTACATTATTTCCCTGCAAAACTCGTCCAAATGCCTCTCTCTTCTGTTTCACTAACATTCTTACTTGTTCATCCCACTACTCACTAGCCTTTCCAATCTGCCCATCTCCCACGCTTCTCATGCCACAAGTATCTTTTGCGCAAGCCGTCAGTGCTTCCCTAAATACATCCCATTCCTCCCCCACTCCCCTTTCGTCCTTTGTTCTCACTTTTTTCCATTCTGTACTCATTCTCTCCTGGTGCTTCCTCACACAAGTCTCCTTCCTAAGCTCACTCATTTTCACCATTCTCTTCAACCTAACATTCCCTCTTCTTTTCTGAAAACCTCTACAAATCTTCACCTTCGCCTCCACAAAATAATGATCAGACATCCCTCCAGTTGCACCTCTCAGTACATTAACATCCAAAAATCTCTCCTTCACGCGCCTATCAATTAACACGTAATCCAATAACGCTCTCTGGCCATCTCTCCTGCTTACATACGTATACTTATGCATATCTCTCTTTTTAAACCAGGTATTCCCAATCACCTATCCTTTTTTAGCACATCGATCTACAAGCTTTTTTCACCATTTCCATTTGCAACACTGAGTACCCCATGTACACCAATTATTCCCTCAACTGCCACATTACTCACCTTTGCATTTAAATCACCCATCACTATAAATACCGGTCTCGTGCATCAAAACTACTAACACACTCATTCAGCTGCTCCCAAAACACTCGCCTCTTATGATATTTCTTGTCATGCCCAGGTGCATATGCATCAATGATCACCCATCTCTCTCCATCCACTCTCAGTTTTACCCATATCAATCTAGAGTTTACTTTGTTACACTCTATCACATACTTCCACCACTCCTGTTTCAGGAGTAGTGCTACTCCTTCCCTTGCTCTTGTCCTCTCACTAACCCCTGACTTTACTCCCTAGACATTCCGAAAACACTCTTCCGTTTTATCCCTGAGCTTCGTCTCACTCAGAGCCAAAACAGCCAGGCTCCTTTCTTCAAACATACTACCTATCTCTCATTTTTTCTCATCTTGGTTACATCCACACACATTTAGACACCCCAATCTGAGCCTTCGAGGAGGTTGAGCACTCCCTGCGTGACTCTTTCTTCTGTTTCCCTTATATATGTGTCAGAGGTGGAGGGAACGAGGAGAAGTGGGAGACCAAATTGGAGGTGGAAAGATGGAGCGAAAAAGATTTTGAGTGATCGGGGCCTGAACATGCAGGAGGGTGAAAGGCGTACAAGGAATAGAATGAATTGGAAGGATGTGGTATACCGGGGTCGACGTGCTGTCAATGGATTGAACCAGGGCATGTGAAGCGTCTGGGGTAAACTACAGAAAGTTCTGTGGGGTCTAGATGTGGAAAGGGAGCTGTGGTTTCGGTGCATTATTACATGACAGCTAGAGACTGAGTGTGAACGAGTGTGGCCTTTGTTGTATTTTCCTAGCGCTACCTCGCACACATGAGGGGTAGGTTGTTGTTATTCCATGTGTTATTCCACATATATATGTATATATATATATATATATATATATATATATATATATATATCTATATATATATATCAGTGGATTGAATCAAGGCATGTGTATGGGGGTTGGTTGGGCCATTTCTTTCGTCTGTTTCCTTGCGCTACCTCGCAAACGCGGGAGACAGCGACAAAGCAAAAAAAAAAAAAAAAAAAGAAATATATATATATATATATATATATATATATATATATATATATATATATATATATATATATATATATATATATATATATATATATATATATATATATATATATATATGCAAGAGTTTTGGAAGGAGGGGCAAGTATGAAGTCTGTTGGGGATGAGAGAGCTTGGGAAGTGAGTCAGTTGTTGTTCGCTGATGATACAGCGCTGGTGGCTGATTCATGTGAGAAACTGCAGAAGCTGGTGACTGAGTTTGGTAAAGTGTGTGAAAGAAGAAAGTTAAGAGTAAACGTGAATAAGAGCAAGGTAATTAGGTACAGTAGGGTTGAAGGTCAAGTGAATTGGCAGGTAAGTTTGAATGGAGCAAAACTGGAGGAAGTAAAGTGTTTGAGATATCTGGGAGTGGATCTGGCAGCGGATGGAACCATGGAAGCGGATGTGGATCATAGGGTGGGGGAGGGGACGAAAATCCTGGGAGCCTTGAAGAATGTGTGGAAGTCGAGAACATTATCTCGGAAAGCAAAAATGGGTATGTTTGAAGGAATAGTGGTTCCAACAATGTTGTATGGTTGCGAGGCGTGGGCTATGGATAGAGTTGTGCGCAGGAGGATGGATGTGCTGGAAATGAGATGTTTGAGGACAATGTGTGGTGTGAGGTGGTTTGATCGAGTAAGTAACGTAAGGGTAAGAGAGATGTGTGGAAATAAAAAGAGCGTGGTTGAGAGAGCAGAAGAGGGTGTTTTGAAGTGGTATGGGCACATGGAGAGAATGAGTGAGGAAAGATTGACCAAGAGGATATATGTGTCGGAGGTGGAGGGAACGAGGAGAAGAGGGAGACCAAATTGGAGGTGGAAAGATGGAGTGAAAAAGATTTTGTGTGATCGGGGCCTGAACATGCAGGAGGGTGAAAGGAGGGCAAGGAATAGAGTGAATTGGAGCGATGTGGTATACCGGGGTTGACGTGCTGTCAGTGGATTGAATCAAGGCATGTGAAGCGTCTGGGGTAAACCATGGAAAGCTGTGTAGGTATGTATATTTGCGTGTGTGGACGTATGTATATACATGTGTATGGGGGTGTGTTGGGCCATTTCTTTCGTCTGTTTCCTTGCGCTACCTCGCAAACGCGGGAGACAGCGACAAAGTATAAGAAGAAAAAAAAAATATATATATGTATATATATATATATATATATATATATATATATATATGTATATATATATATATATATATATATATATATATATATATTTTTTTTTGCTTTGTCGCTGTCTCCCGCGTTTGTAAAGTATAAGAAAAAAAAAAATATATATATATATATATATATATATATATATATATATATATATATATATATATATATATATATATATATATACATATATATATATACATATATATATATATATATATATATATTTTTTTTCTTTTTTTGCTTTGTCGCTGTCTCCCGCGTTTGCGAGGTAGCGCAAGGAAACAGACGAAAGAAATGGCCCAACCCACCCCCATACACTTGTATATACATACGTCCACACACGCAAATATACATACCTACACAGCTTTCCATGGTTTACCCCAGACACTTCACATGCCCTGATTCAATCCACTGACAGCACTTCAACCCCGGTATACCACATCGATCCAATTCACTCTATTCCTTGCCCTCCTTTCACCCTCCTGCATGTTCAGGCCCCGATCACACAAAATCTTTTTCACTCCATCTTTCCACCTTCAATTTGGTTTCCCACTTCTCGTTCCCTCCACCTCCGACACATATATCCTCTTGGTCAATCCTACCTCACTCATTCTCTCCATGTGCCCAGACCATTTCAAAACACCCTCTTCTGCTCTCTCAACCACGCTCTTTTTATTTCCACACATCTCTCTTACCCTTACGTTACTTACTCGATCAAACCACCTCACACCACACATTGTCCTCAAACATCTCGTTTCCAGCACATCCATCCTCCTGCGCACAACTCTATCCATAGCCCACGCCTCGCAACCATACAACATTGTTGGAACCACTATTCCTTCAAACATACCCATTTTTGCTTTCCGAGATAATGTTCTCGACTTCCACACATTCTTCAAGGCTCCCAGGATTTTCGCCCCCTCCCCCACCCTATGATCCACTTCCGCTTCCATGGTTCCATCCGCTGCCAGATCCACTCCCAGATATCTAAAACACTTTACTTCCTCCAGTTTTGCTCCATTCAAACTTACCTCCCAATTCACTTGACCCTCAACCCTACTGTACCTAATTACGTTGCTCTTATTCACGTTTACTCTTAACTTTCTTCTTTCACACACTTTACCAAACTCAGTCACCAGCTTCTGCAGTTTCTCACATGAATCAGCCACCAGCGCTGTATCATCAGCGAACAACAACTGACTCACTTCCCAAGCTCTCTCATCCCCAACAGACTTCATACTTGCCCCTCTTTCCAAAACTCTTGCATTCACCTCCCTAACAACCCCAGCCATAAACAAATAAAACAACCATGGAGACATCACACACCCCTGCCGCAAACCTATATTCACTGAGAACCAGTCACTTTCCTCTCTTCCTACACGTACACATGCCTTACATCCTCGATGAAAACTTTTCACTGCTTCTAACAACTTGCCTCCCACACCATATATTCTTAATACCTTCCACAGAGCATCTCTATCATTTCTATCATATGCCTTCTCCAGATCCATAAATGCTACATACAAATCCATTTGCTTTTCTATTTCTCACATACATTCTACAAAGCAAACACCTGATCCACACATCCTCTACCACTTCTGAAACCACACTGCTCTTCCCCAGTCTGATGCTCCGTGCATGCCTTCACCCTCTCCACCAATACCCTCCCATATAATTTACCAGGAGCACGCAACAAACTTATACCTCTGTAATTTGAGCACTCACTCTTATCCCCTTTGCCTTTGTACAATGGCACTATGCACGCATTCCGCCAATCCTCAGGCACCTCACCATGAGTCATACATACATCAAATAACCTTACCAACCAGTCAACAATACAGTCACCCCCTTTTTTAATAGATTCTACTGCAATACCATCCAAACCTGCTGCCTTGCCGGCTTTCATCTTCCGCAAAGCTTTTACCACCTCTTCTCTGTTTACCAAATCATTTTCCCTAATCCTCTCACTGTGCACACCACCTCGACCAAAACACCCTATATCTGCCACTCTATCATCAAACACATTCAACAAACCTTCAAAATACTCACTCCATCTCCTTCTCACATCACCACTACTTGTTATCACCTCCCCATTTGCGCCCTTCAATTTAGTTACGATCGGTGAATGGGGCTAGTGGGTACGTAATAACAGGTAGCGGTGATGTGAGAGAGAGATGGAATGAGTATTTCTAGATTTTGTTGAATGTGTTAGATGATAGAGTGGCAGGTATAGGGTGTTTTACTCGAGGTGGTATGCAAAGTGAGAGGGACATGGAGAATGGTTTGGTAAACAGGGAGGCGGTAGTGAAATTTTGATGAAGATGAAAGCAGGGAAAGCGGCTGGTTTGGATGTTATTGCAGTGGAATTTATTTAAAAAGTGGGTGACTGTGTTAGTGATTGGTTGGTGAGGATATTCACTCTTGGTGAAGTGCCTAAGAATTGGCGGAATACATGCATAATGCCATTGCACGAGGGAAAATGGGATAAAGGTGAGTGTTCAAATTACAGAGGTATAAGTTTGTTGAGTATTCCTGGGAAATTATATGAGAGGGTATGGAATGAGAGGGTCAAGGCTTGTAAAGAACATCATATTGGGGAAGAGCAGTGTGGATTTTAAGGTGGTAGAGGATTGACAAGGAGGATAATATTAACATAAATCCCTTAATTTAGCAAAGAAATCATTTTATAAAGTTGAACCCAACCCTCCCATTGATACCAAGAATCTTTTAGTTCTTCCTTTTAATAATAATTTTACTCTACTTCCCATGTTTCTTAAATCCTTCAATGCAAATGTTGCCTTCAGCAACAATAATATTATAAAGAATATCTTAATCAGGAACTCACCAGAAAATCTCTTGGATGCATCTATAAAGTGCCATGTAGCAATTGTGTTAAGTTTTATACTGAGTAGACTGGTAAGGATCTTTCTGTTAGACTTAAGCAACATAAATATAGTATAAGAACAGGACAAGAATCAAATGCCTTGTTTAATCACATTGAAAACTATGATCATTGTATTGACTGAAGTAATGCCATCTCAGTTATTAACTCTAATTCCAGTACCATGAGAAATATCATTGAATCTTCTATCACTGAATACACAAATAATTATAACCTGAATACTAGTGAAGGTCAATACCAATTAGATAACTTTATTGTCTAAAAAGTTTGTAAACTATTTACATTCTTGTCCACATAATAAGTTTATGAACGCTCGTTGTCTGTCTTGGACAATCACATGTTTACCAAATGGCGTCCTAGCTTCGTCTCTTCGATGTATATCTACTGCCTGTTATATTTCTTTCTCGTATCTCCCGTGATGATGCGATTATTACACGAAATTACACTTGGGATCTTATCGTGTTTCATATATATATAATTATTTATTATATTATCCTTTGGCGCTGTCTCCCGCGTTAGCGAGGTAGCGCAAGGAAACAGACGAAAGAATGGCCCAACCCAACCACATACACATGTATATACATACACCTCAACACACGCACATATACATACATATACATTTCAACGTATATATACATATATATATATATATATATATATATATATATATATATATATATATATATATATATATATATATATATATATATATATATATATATATATATATATATATACACACACACACAGACATATACATATATACACATGTACATAATTCATACTTGCTGTCTTTATTCATTCCCGTCGCCACCCCGCCACGCATGAAATGGCACCCTACCCTCACCCGCGTGCGCGAGAGGTAGGGCTGGGAAATGACAACAAAGGCCACATTCGTTCACACTCAGTCTCTAGCTGTCATGTATAATGCACCGAAACCACAGCTCCCTTTCCACTTCCAGGCCCCACAAAACTTTCCATGGTAACCCCAGACGCTTCACATGCCCTGGTTCAATCCACTGACTGCACGCCGACCCTGGTATACCACAACGTTCCAATTCACTCTATTCCTTGCACGCCTTTCACCCTCCTGCATGTTCAGGCCCCGATCACTCAAAATCTTTTTCATTCCCTCCTTCCACCTACAATTTGGTCTCCCACTTCTCGTTCCCTCCACCTCTGACACATATATCCTCTTTGTCAATCTTTTCTCACTCATCCTCTCCATGTGACCAAACCATTTCAATACACCCTCTTCTGCTCTCTCAACTACACTTTTTTTGTTACCACACATCTCTCTTACCCTTTCTATACTTACTCGATCAAACCACGTAACACTACATATTGTCCTTAAACGTCTCATTTCCAACACATGCACCCTCCGCCGCACAATCCTATCTATTGCCCACGCCTCGTAACCATGTAACATTGTTGGAACCACTATTCCTTCAAACATACCCATTTTTTTCTTTCTTTTCTCGCCTTCCACACATTCATCAACGCTCCCAGAACCTACGCCTCCTCCCCCACCCTATGATTCACTTCCGCTTCCATGGTTCCATCCGCTGGCAAATCCACTCCCAGATATCTAAACCACTTCACTTGCTGCAGTTTTTCTCCATTCAAACTTACCTCCCAACTGACTTGTCCTACAACCTTACTGTACCTAATAACCTTGCTCTTATTCACATTTACTCTGAGCTTTCTTCTTTCACACAATTTTCCAACCTTAGTCACCAACTTCTGCAGTTTCTCATCCGAATCAACCACCAGAGCTGTATCATCAGCGAACAACAACTGACTCACTTCCCAAGCTCTCTCATCCCCAACAAACTGCATACTTGCCCCTCTCTCAAAAACTCTTGCATTCACCTCCCTATCAACCCCATCCATAAACAAATTAAACAACCATGGAGACATCACGCACCCCTGCCGCAAACCGACATTCACTGGGGACCATTCACTTTCCTCTATTCCTACTCGTACACATGCCTTACATCCTCGATAAAAACTTTTCATTGCTTTTAGCAACTTACCCCCACACCATATATTCTTAATACCTTCCACAGAGCATCTCTATCAACTCTATCATATGCCTTCTCCAGATCCATAAATGCTACATACAAATCCATTTGTTTTTCTAAGTATTTCTCACAAACATTCTTCAAAGCAAACACCTGATCCACACATCATCTACCACTCCTGAAACTACACAGCTCTTCCCCAATCTGATGCTCTGTATATGCGTTCACCCTCTCAATCAATAAACTCCCATATAATTTCTCAGGAATACTCAAAAAACTTATACGTCTGTAATTTGAGCACTCACTCTTATCCCCTTTGCCTTTGTTCAGTTGCACTATGCAAGCATTCCTCCAATCCTCAGGCACTTCACCATGATCCATACATACAATTAGTATCCATAGCAACCAATCAACAACACAATCACGTCCTTTCTTAAAAAATTCCACTGCAATATCATATAAATCCGCTACCTTGTCGGCTTTCATCTTCCTCAAAGCTTTTAATACCTCTTCTCTGCTTACCAAGCCACTTTCTCTGACCCTCTCTCTTCGCACGCCAAAACATATGTCTGTTACTCTATCATAAATCACAAAAAACAAACCTTCAAAATACTCACTCCTTTTCCCTCTCACTTTATCACTACCTGTTATAACCTCTCCACTTGCCCCCTTCACCGATGTTTCCATTTGTTTTCTTGTCTTACACACGTTATTTTCCTTCTTCCAAAACATCTTTTAACTCCCCGTAAAGTTTAATGATACTCTCTCATCCCACCTCTCATCTGTCCTCTTTTTAAACCATTGCACCTTCTTGATTTCATGCCGTTTTCTTTTTCTTCTTCTTGAATATCCCAGTCATTTGCACTCCTTCCTTGCAAGTATCATCCAAACGCCCCTGTTTTCTCTTTCACTAACAACTTTACTTCCTGATCCCATCACTCACTACCCTTCTAATCTGCCCACCTCCCATCTTTCTTATGCCACATGCATCTTTTGCACATGCCATCACTGCTTCCCTAAACACATCCCATTCCTCACCCACTCCCCTCACTTTATTTGCTCTCACCTTTTGCCATTCTACACTCAATCTCTAATGGTACTTCCTCACACAATTGTCATTTCCAAGTTCACTTACTCTCACCACTCTCTTCTCCCCTACATTCTCTATTGTTTTTTGAAAACCTCTACAAACCTCCACCTAAGCCTCCAACAAGATATTGTTCAGATATCTCACCACCTGCCCCTCTTAGCACATTAACATCCAAAAGTCTCTCTTTTACACGTCTATCAATTAACACGTAAACCAGTAATGCCCTTTGACAATCTCTCCTGTTGATATACGTAAATTGTGTATACCTTGAAAGCGAGGTAGCGCTAGGAAACAGACGAAGAATGGTTCATCCACACATATATACACATAAACGCCCATACACGCACATATACATACATATACATAAACATGTCAACATATACACATATAGATACATATATATACATACACAGACATATAAATATATATACATGTACATATTCATACTTGCTTGCCCTCATCCATTCCTGGCGTTATCCCACCCAACAGGAAACAACATCGCTACCCCCTGCTTCAGCGCCAGGGAAACAGACAAAAAAGGCCACATTCGTTCACACTCAGTCTCTGTTATGTGTAATGCACCGAAACCACAGCTCCCTGTCCATATCCAGGCCTCACAGACCATTTCCATGGTTTACCCCAGACGTTTCACATGCCCTGGTTCAATCCATTGATAGCACGTTGACCCCGGTATACCAAATCGTTCCACTTCACTCTATTCCTTGCACGCTTTTCACCCTCCTGTATGTTCAGGCCCTAATCGCTCAAAATCTTTTTCACTCTACCCTTCCACCTCCAATTCGGTATCCCACTTCTCCTCGTTCCCTCCACCTCTGACACATATATCCTTTTTGTCAACCTTTCCTCACTCATTCTGTTCGTATGTCCAAACCATTTAAACACGCACTCTTCTGTTTTTTTAACCAAATTTTTTTTCCACACATCTCTCTTACCCTTTCATTACTTACACGATCAGACTACCTCAAATATTTAATTTCCAACACATCCACCCTGCTCCCTACATCCCTATCTATAGCCCACGCCTTGCAACCATATAACATTGTTGGAACCACTGTTCCCTCATATATCCACTGTTAATCTTCGAGATAATATTTTCTCGTTCCAGACATTTGTATGTAGCATTTATGGATCTGGAGAAGGCAAATGACAGGTCTGATAGAGATGCTTTGTGGAAAGTCTTGAGAGTATATGGTAGGGAGGTAAGCTGCAAGAAGCAATGAAAATTTTTCATCGAGGATGTAAGACATGTGTACGAGTAGGAAGAGAGGAAAGTGATTTGTTCTCATTGAAGGTTGGTCTGCTGCAGGGGTGTTTGATGTCACCATGGTTTTTTAATTTGTTTATGAACTGGGTTGTTAGGGAGGTAAATGGAAGAGTTTTGGAGAAAGGGGCAAGTATGCAGTCTGTTGTGGATGAGAGAGCTTGTGAAGTGCCAGTTGTTGTTCGCTGATGATACAGCCCTGGTGACTGATTCGAGTGAGAAACTGCAGAAGTTGGTGACTGAGTTTGGTAAAGTGTTTGAAAGGAGAAAGTTGAGACTAAAGTTGAGGGACACGTTATTGGGAGGTAAGTTTGAATGGAGAAAAGTGGAGGAAGTGAAGTGTTTTAGATATCTGGGAGTGGACTTAGCAGCGGATGGAACCATGGAAGCGGAAGTGAGTCACAGGGTAGGGGAAGGGGCGATGTTTCTGAGAACAATGAAGAATATGTGAAAAAAGAGAATGTTATTTCGCAGAGGAAAAATAGGTATGTTTGAAGGAATAGTAGTTCCAACAATTCTATATGGTTGCAAGGTATGGGCTATAGATAAGGTTGTACGGAGGAGGGTGGATGTGTTGGAATGAAATGTTTGAGGACAGTATGTGGTGTGAGGTGGTTTGATCGAGTAAGAATGAAAGGGTAGGAGAGATATGTGGAAATATAAAAGATGTGGTTGAGAGAGCAGAAGATGGTGTTCTAAAATGGTTTGGACACATGGAAGGAGTCAATGAGTGGCTGACAAAGAGAATGTGTTTGATAGAAGTGTAGGGAACAAAGAGAGAGGGAAGACCAAATTAGAGATGAAAGCATGGAGTGAAAAAGATTTTGAGCAATCGGGGCCTGAACATATAAGCGGATGAAAGCCATGCACGGATAGATGAATTAAAACGATGTGGAATGCAGAGATCGACGTACTAGGCAGAGATCGACGTACTGTGCAGAGATCGACATACAGTGCAGAGATCGACGTACTGTGCAGAGATCGACGTACTGTGCAGACATCGACGTACTGTGTAGACATCGACGTACTCTTAATGGAATGAACAGGAGCTTGTGATGCGGCCTTGTTAAACTATGGAAATGTCTGTGGGGCCTGGATGTCTGTGAGGCCTGGATGTCTGTGAGGCCTGGATGTCTGTGGGGCCTGGATGTCTGTGGGGCCTGGATGTCTGTGGGGCCTGGATGTCTGTGGGGCTTAGATGTCTGTGGGGCCTGGATGTCTGTAAGGCCTGGATGTCTGTGAGGCCTGGATGTCTGTGAAGCCTGGATGTCTGTGGGGCTTGGATGTCTGTGGGGTATGTCTGTGGGGCTTGGATGTCTGTGAGGCCTGGATGTCTGTGAGGCCTGGATGTCTGTGGGGCCTGGATGTCTGTGGAGCCTGGATGTCTGTGGGGCCTGGATGTCTGTGGGGCTTAGATGTTTGTGGGGCCTGGATGTCTGTAAGGCCTGGATGTCTGTGAGGCCTGGATGTCTGTGAAGCCTGGATGTCTGTGGGGCTTGGATGTCTGTGGGGTATGTCTGTGGGGCTTGGATGTCTGTGAGGCCTGGATGTCTGTGAGGCCTGGATGTCTGTGGGGCGTGGATGTCTGTGGAGCCTGGATGTCTGTGGGGCCTGGATGTCTGTGGGGCCTGGATGTCTGTGAGGCCTGGATGTCTGTGAGGCCTGGATGTCTGTGGGGCCTGGATGTCTGTGAAGCCTGGATGTCTGTGGGGCCTGGATGTCTGTGGGGCCTGGATGTCTGTGAAGCCTGGATGTCTGTGGGGCCTGGATGTCTGTGAGGCCTGGATGTCTGTGGGGCCTGGATGTCTGTGAAGCCTGGATGTCTGTGAGGCCTGGATGTCTGTGAGGCCTGGATGTCTGTGAGGCCTGGATGTCTGTGGGGCCTGGATGTCTGTGAGGCCTGGATGTCTGTGGGGCCTGGATGTCTGTGAGGCCTGGATGTCTGTGGGGCCTGGATGTCTGTGAAGCCTGGATGTCTGTGGGGCCTGGATGTCTGTGAGGCCTGGATGTCTGTGGGGCCTGGATGTCTGTGAGGCCTGGATGTCTGTGGGGCCTGGATGTCTGTGAAGCCTGGATGTCTGTGAGGCCTGGATGTCTGTGAGGCCTGGATGTCTGTGGGGCCTGGATGTCTGTGAGGCCTGGATGTCTGTGGGGCCTGGATGTCTGTGAGGCCTGGATGTCTGTGGGGCCTGGATGTCTGTGAAGCCTGGATGTCTGTGAGGCCTGGATGTCTGTGAGGCCTGGATGTCTGTGAGGCCTGGATGTCTGTGAGGCCTGGATGTCTGTGGGGCCTGGATGTCTGTGAGGCCTGGATGTCTGTGGGGCCTGGATGTCTGTGAGGCCTGGATGTCTGTGGGGCCTGGATGTCTGTGAAGCCTGGATGTCTGTGGGGCCTGGATGAGGATCGTGTGCTCGGGTTTTGTTGTATTTCCTAAGATATCTTTCAGTTCATCTTCTCATTTCCAGTTTAGTCTTCCTTTTCTTTCCCTTTCGACACGTATCATTTTTGTCAATCTTTCCTCACTCATTCTCTCCATATGTCCAAACCATCTCAACACACCGTCTTTTGCTCTCTCAACCACACTCTTCTTAATTCCACATATTTTTCTTACCCTTTTATTACGTACTCGATCAAACTCCATCATACCATATATTGTCCTCAAATATTCAACACCTACACCCTCTTCCGCACATCCTTTTCATAGTATAGTGCATGATTCTCATCCATAAAACATAGTTGAGACCACTATACTTCAAACATACCCTTTTTTACCCTTCCAGATAACGAACTCTCAACATAGTCCTCAGTGCTACGAGAACCGTCACCCATCCTGGGTCCCATATCCGCTTCCATGGTTTCACTTGGTGCGACGTCCACACTCTATCAATTCAATTCTTCCAGATTTTCTCCATTCAAGCTCACATCTCAGCTATCATGTACCTTTACCCTATTAAACTTAATAACATTGCATTTATTTACATTTACATTTATATTCCTCCTTTAATTCGCTCTCCCAAACTCAGTCACCAACTTCAGTCTCTCACTCGAATCAGCCACCAGCGCTGTATCATCGACGAACAACAAATGATTCACGTCCCTGGGCCGCTCATCCCCAGCATACTTGCCCCTCTCTCCAAAACTCTTGCATTTACGTCGCTGACCAACCCATCCATAAACAAATTAAACAACCTTGGTGACATCACACACCCCTGCCGCAAACCATAAATCACCTAGAACCATACACTTTTCTCGATCCCTATTAGTACACACGCCTTACATTTTCTCTGTTTCTATAGGAGCTTTCCTTCCACATCATATATGCGCAAGTCCTTCCATGTACCAGTTATCATGAATCCTAACAGATGCTTTTACCAGATCTATAAATGCTGCTTACAAGTCACCTATTTTTCTTTTTAACTATTTCCCCGCACACATTCTTGAAGGGAATTACCTGAACCATGAAACCTCTTCCACTCTTAAAACCAAACTGTTCCTCCATACTCTTTATACCCCACTCTTATATGATTCATCAGGAACACTCATCAACATTATATCAATCTTGGGCGAACACTCATTTATCTTTCTTGCCAATTCTCAGGCACATCGTCATCCACACATACACACAACATCCCAACTAACAAATCAATAACACACTCTCACTTCCTTTGTTAAAAATTTAACTACAATTCTGTCCACTCCAGACATCTTCCCGCATTTCGTGTTATGTAAGGCTTTTACCACACCTCTCTTCAGCAAACCACTCTCCATGACTTTCCCACTTTCCATGCCTCATCGACCCTACATTTGCCTTCCAGTTATCAAACTATCACCAGCCCTCTGTGTTCAGTACATGTTCATCTCTTTTCTACTAACTTATTCACTCTTCTGCTGATGATTCACTTTACATACTTCAACTCCCTTCCGTTCTTCCTCTGTACTCGTTCAGTTTCTCATAATTAGCATATCTACTCATTGAATTCGGACCTGTTCGGCATTTCAGGGGTGAATCTGATAGTACTAAAAGGCATTATCTCCCTATATATCCCAACAATAAAAATAATTTTCCTTTGTTTAGGTAAAAATCACCACAATTCAGCTCTGTAATAACATAAACATATTGAATATAATTTCTACTCTGTCACGCAAACTCCACCTAACCTAGCGTAGATCTGCTTCCTAAAAGCTGGTAGTGTTGCACAGTTGCCGCAATTACTTTTATTGTGAGCAGCTGTTTCGTATCTACAGGAGTTTTATTAAACCAAGAATAGAATACAGCTCACACGTCTAGGGTGGCTCATCCTCCATCTTTCAGTTAATGTAGACTCAAAAGGCTTTCGTTTCATTGACTTTCCCGACAACACCTCTCTTGCATGCGCCGTCTCTCTCTCTCTCTCTCTCTCTTATATGAGCATAATTTTTGTCATTGTTGTCGTCAACTGTATGCATGTGTTTCCACCCACAAAGGTGGAGTCAGAGGCACGTGTTAAGCCGTGATTCATTCATAATTTCTTTTTTCTTGTATTTTTGTTTTCCACCAAAGATGGCCGTACTTTGGCCGTACCCGCCATGTTGGTCACTATAGGAAAAGAACAAAACAACAGACGTGTGGTGCTCAGATATATTAGAGAGGCAAACATGAAAAGTCTCAGCAGAAATAGCAAGAGAACAAGAGTATAAACATTACATGATTGAGAAAAAGAAAACCTCTTTGAAAAACAAAACTGAACTAACTACACACGAGAAGTTAGACAATATGGGTAAAAATACAATAACCAAAAACCATCTAATGAACAGAGAATCTTAGGAAAGACATATATATATATATATATATATATATATATATATATATATATATATATATATATATATATATATATATTCTTTCTCTCAAACTATTCGCCATTTCCCGCATTAGCGAGGTAGAGTTAAGAACAGAGGAGTGGGCCTTTGAGGGAATACCCTCACCTGGCCCAATTCTCTGTTCCTTCTTTTGGAAAATAAAAAAAAAAAAAAATAATTAAAAAGAATATATATATATATATATATATATATATATATATATATATATATATATATATATATATATATATATATATATATATATGTATATATAAACCTACGAAGTCTAATATGTGTGAACTGTACTTTGAAAGTGAATTGCATCAATGAGAGCCCGAGGGATAACAGTGCAATCCTAATGAGGAGAGAGAGAGAGAGAGAGAGAGAGAGAGAGAGAGAGAGAGAGAGAGAGAGAGAGAGAGAGAGAGAGAGAGAGAGAGAGAGAGAGAGAGAGAGAGAGAGAGAGAGAGAGAGAGAGAGAGAGAGAGAGAGAGAGAGAGAGAGAGAGAGAGAGAGAGAGAGAGAGAGAGAGAGGCAGGAATCAGATAAAATCGATGAGTCACAACTTATGCTAACTAAATATATTAAACATATAATGTCCCAACCACAAACATCATAAAACTAAACGACCTTAAAGATATATCAATAAATGTTGCAGCAATATTGAAGTGTTAAACGATATCCTTACCTGGGAACTATAACTTCTATTGCACTGATTAGTAGGAAAGAGAAGTGTCTTATGAATATAGATACAGCAACAAGGAACCAGCAGACAAAGAACAGTTCTTAGAGACAAATTATTTAATGTATGTGAATTAATTAGCCTTGTAAACCCCAGACCGACAAGAGGGAACAAAATAGATCTTATTTCTTTGGATGACATGACACCGTTTTCAGATACAGAAGTAAGTGATATAATTCTATCACATCAAAATATCATAGAAATAAGAAAAGCGTTTAATGTGATAATTTATGAATATAACTGTGATAGAATAACAAAATACAACATGAAGTTGAGTGACATAAAATTTTACCAATACGAAACAGATATCATGGAAAGGATTTTGAACATAATACGGAAAGAGGTCACAGACAGAAAGAATATAACGTGAAACACTAAGACAAATTAGCAAAGAAAACTGCAAAATGGAAGATTCCAAGGGATAGAAAATATTGGATTAATAAAAGAAGGGCAAGAACAAAAAGGATACCGGGGATAGAGGCAACATACAAGTATAGCGGGGACAGAGAATACATGAAAAACGTATGTAAGAAGAATGAAATCCCATAGAAAAGAACATGAAATAAATGAAAAGAAAGTTGCACAGTACATGGAAAGAAACCCAAATGTTCTATTCACATACATGAACAAAGCAACAAGCAAGATGATAAGAGATGGGAGAAGAGTATAATAAAAGCCACAAAGAGGAAATGTGTAAGATATAACTCAGCTCAAAATGCCAAGAAAAAGTGTGTGATGCCGATAAGCTGTTTAATGAACATGATAAAATACATTTACTGATATTGATATATATATATATATATATATATATATATATATATATATATATATATATATATATATATATTCCTGAGGATTGGCGGAATGCGTGCATAGTGCCATTGTACAAAGGCAAAGGGGATAAGAGTGAGTGCTCAAATTGCAGAGGTATAAGTTTGTTGAGTATTCCTGGTAAATTATATGGGAGGGTATTGATTGAGAGGGTGAAGGCATGTACAGAGCATCAGATTGGGGAAGAGCAGTGTGGTTTCAGAAGTGGTAGAGGATGTGTGGATCAGGTGTTTGCTTTGGTAAACATGTTTACCAAATGGCGTCCTAGCTTCGTCTCTTCGATGTATATCAACTGACTGTTATATTCCTCTCTTGTGTCTCCCCTGATGATGTGATTATTACACGAAAGTGCACTTGGGAACTTTTCGTGTTTCATTTTCCCCGTGGACTCATAGGAATATATATATATATATATATATATATATATATATATATATATATATATATATATATATATATATATATATATATATATATATATATATATATATATATATATCAAAGCCAATAATGAACAAAGAGAAAATTCTGTTCTGAGATCAGATGGAATCCCATCATATTTCCCAAAAAGATAAAGATGTCAGTGGTGAAATTAATGTGTTATTGATAATGCAAAGTTTGGGCCCAGCAAAATCCCCAAAACACAAAGGAGTATTCTATTTCATACCTAAACAATACAGACCAATTACTTTGACTCTGCATGTAATAAAAGAGTTAAAAGGTAAGATATATAAAGGCGGTACAGTGGAACATCCAACGAAGTCCAACATGGCTTTGTATCAGGAAAAAATATGCAAATCTAACAACCATTATCTCATTACCATAACATATGTAAGGTTTAATGAAGCGAAAGAGGGTTGTAACTCTTTATCTTGCAAAAGTATTTGACAAGGTAAATCGCCAAATTTTGACCTACATCCATTAAAGATCCTAACTAATCAGTTCTTGGTAGTTTCAGCTGGATTCCCCCCCCCCCCCCCCCCACACACACACACACACACACACCATTCACTCAGGCCGACTTGGCACAATTAATTTTACGCAAGACGTTCACCACCTCTTCTCTTTTCACCAAAACTCTTCCTATAACTCATTTCACATTCCCCTTCAACCCAAAAACCCCCCACATCTGCCACCCTATCATCAAACATTCAACAATCTCTCACACTACTCACTCCATCTCTACTGCACTTCATTACTACTGTCATTACTTCCACATTGACCTCCTTCACCAGTAATAATATTTCTTCTATTGTTTTTGTAACGTTTGTCCTTTCAAACATTTTCTTACTGACCTTGAAGTTTGCTGATACTGACTCACACCAATTCTCATTTGTCCTCTTTTTCAACCCTTGCACCTTCCTCTTGACCTCCTGCTGGTTTCTTTTTTATATTTTCCAGTCAATCATACTCTTTCCTTGCAAGTAACGCCCATGTGTCTCTATTTTGTCTTTCATTAGCAACTTAGCTTCCTCATGCCACTCAATCAGGGAAGGATACTTGGACGTAACCATCCGAGTGATAGACGCTTGATTGTGTATGTATATTTCAGAACTGATCCATTTGTTTCAGACCTTCGTGTGTTCCAGATTTGTCGTGGTGGATAATACATATACACTAAAGAATATTATGTCTAGTTTCTTACTCTAAGTATCACACGGACGGAGGTCTTTAAGATTGTAGTAGTTCAAAAGTGGCTCTGTGGTCTCATTTAATTTTGCTACATGTAGTGTAGTGTGTTAGGTTATATCTACACTTGTATGATGTTATAGATATCTTCCACAAAAGGTGTAATGGCGATCATGTCCAACAAAGACGCTTTCTCTAAACAAATAAAAGACGAAGTAAGTCCAGCAAGATAGACGTCCTCCGTCACTTGACTCTCCACCACCATGGGTGTTCCGTGTGCAGCACCGGTAGTTTGACACTCTGTCGTGCTCAGGCCTGTGGCACACAGTCTTTTCTGTAAGTCATGACTGTAGTCGGGGAAAGCGGTACAGTTGAGGTAAAGGACCTGCCGCTGGCTGAGCACCTTCTGTGGACCTGGAAATGAAAGTAAAATCATGTTAGCGTTTCTTCTTGTTTTGACCAGCGTTGTCTCAGTAACACTTGACCTGCCCCATCTTACCTCGAGTCCAGGTGGGTAACAAACCCAAGTTTTTGTCAGTTGCAGAGAGGTTATCTAACTTGAAGCCCAGATCAGCAATAGGGTCAAGACTCAGACATATGGGCCACACCACATCTGTAATAATGTAATGGTTGTCAGTTACGGTGAAAAAGATGATAAGCAAACTCCACACCACAGCATCCATACCGCAACACGCCACATTATCCACACCACAGCACATCTGAACAGAAACATCACAGCACCCACACTACAACACCTATATCACAGCATGCCACAGTATCCACTCCACAGCTTTGAGCAGCATCCACATCATTACAACCCACAGCATCTACAGCATAACATCCCACATCATCCGCCAAATAACATCCACACAGCAACACCCACACCACTGAGCGACACCGCATCTACACCACAGAACCCAACAGCATCAGCACCACCGTACCTCAGACTATCCACACCAGATCATCTCAATGTATACACACCACAGCAACCCACATCATCCAAACCACGGCACCCACACAACAGCATCCAACAGCATCCACATCATAGCACCTACGTCTAAGCACCCCAAAGCACTAACAACCCAGCAGCAAAACCACTGAATCCACAACACAGCACCACAAGGCATCTACACCATAGAACTGTACACCATCCACATCACGAAGCCAACATTATAGCATCCAAACCACAACATCCACACCCAACACCATACACACCACAGCACCCCCACCCCAGAACCCCTTAGGATCCACATCTCAGCAGCCATACCAACGTACTCAGCAATAAAGACAACATATCAAACCATATCATCCACAATATAGTAACCCAGAAAATCCACATCAGAGCACACATACCATAGCACCCCAGAACATCCACATCAGAGCATACACATCATAGTACCCCAGAACATCCACATCAGAGCATACACATCATAGTACCCCAGAACATCCACATCAGAGCATACACATCATAGTACCCCAGAACATCCACATCAGAGCATACACATCATAGTACCCCAGAACATCCACATCAGAGCATACACATCATAGCATCCCAGAACATCTACACCAAGGCACACACACCATAGCACCCCAGGCGATCCACATCAGGACACACACACACCATAGCACCCCAGAACATCCACATCAGAGCATACATACCAAAGCACTCCAGAACATCCACATCAGTGCATACACATCATAACACCCCAGAACATCCACATCAAGCACACACACCATATCACCCCAGACAAACCACATCAGGACACACACACCACAGCACCCCAGAATGTCCACATCAGAGCATACACATCATGGCACCCCAAAACATCCCCATCAACACACACACACTACAGCACCCCAGAACATCCATATCAGAGCATACATACCAAAGCACTCCACAAAGTCTACATCAGAGCATACACATCATAGCACCGTAGAGCATCCACATCAGAGCACACACACACCAGAGCACCCCAGAATATCCACGCCAAAGCATATGCATCATAAGACCCCAGAGTATTCACATCAGAGCACACATACCATAGCACCCCAAAACATCTACATCAGAGCATACACATCATAGCAACCCAGAACATCCACATCAGAGCACACATACCATAGTACCCCAAAATATCCACATCAGAGCACACATACCATAGCACCCCAAAACATCCACATCAAAACATACACAAAATAGCAACTCAGAACATCTCCATCAGAGCATACACATCACAGCACCCCAGATCATCCAAATCAGAGCATACACATTATAGCACCCTAGATCATCCAAATGAGAGCATACACATCATAGCACCCTAGAACATCCACACCAGAGCACACACACCATAGCAACCAAAACGTCCACATCAGAGCATATATGCGAATATTCTAGGGTACTATGATGTCATAGTACCCTAGAATATTCGCCTAATTGCATAGCATACCATAGCACCCCAGAACATCCACATCAGAGCACACACATCATAGCACACCAGAACGTCCATATCAGAGCACACACACCATAGCACACCAGAACATTCACTTTTGAGCACACAAACACATATACACACCAGAACATTCATATCAGAGTGCACATACCATAGGACCCTAGAAATCCACGTCAGAGCACATATAATATACCACCCATGAACATCCACATCAGAGCATACACATCATAGCATCCCAGAACACCCACATCAGAGCACACATTCCATAGCACCCTAGAACATCCACATCAGAGCACACATTCCATAGCACCCTAGAACATCCACATCAGAGCAATCATATCATAACACCTCATTAAATGCACACCATGACGCTCATATTACACCACCGAATTGCATCTACACCACAGAACCCAAAGCAGAGCAATCAATCCACAGCAGCCATGCCACAGCGTCTTGCAGCATCCTCACCATTGCACGAAATCCAGAGCTCACCACAACATTTTAATGCACAGCACTCACTCATGGTACATGACAGCACGCATACCAAAACACCCAGCACCATCCTAAATCGAATTCCCACACCACAAAAACCCAGAGCTGCATCCATACAACAGCACACGCAAGGCAGTACTAACAACACAGTATCACACAGCATCCACATCACAGCACCCCACGCATCCACATTAAAGTGTAAGCACGAGAAAACCCACATCAACCAAGCACAGCACCCGACAGCATCACACCAAAGTACCTACAGCCTATCACCGTTATCAAAGCACTAACACCACAGCATCCTACAGCCTTCACTCCACAGCATCCCCACCACAGCAGCCACACCACAAGACTCCTCAATACTTCCATAGCATTCCCAATGGTGGTACAGGTAGGTTCAGGCACTTGATCTCTCTTACTTATGAAGGAAAGGTTGAGGGTATAGAGGGGGGCCTGGAGTGATGACATATGCATTCCACTATAGTGTGAATCTCCAAATGTTTTGAGCTTACACGTGGAATGAAAAGGTGTTTACTTGTGGAGTGAAAGAGAGTTTGCATGTGGAGTGAAAGTGGGTTTACTTGTGGAGTGAAAGAGAGTTTGCATGTGGAGTGAAAGTGAGTTTACATGTGGAGTGAGAGTTTACATGTGGAGTGAAAGTGAGTTTACATGTGAAGTGAAAGTGAGTTTACGTGTAGAGCGAAAGTGAGTTTACATGTGGGGTGAGAGTGAGTTTACATGTAAAGTGAGCTTACATGTGGAGTGGAAATGTGATTACATATGCAGTGAAAGTGAGTTTACATGTGGAGTGAAAGTGAGTTAAATGTAGGGTTAAAGTGAGTTTACATATGTAGTAAAAGTGTTTACATATGGGGTGGGAAAGTGCACGTGGGGTGAATGTGAATTTAAATGTGGAGTAAAAGTGAGATAACATGTGGAGTGAAAGTGAGTTTACATGTGGAGTGAAAGTGGGTTTACCTGTGGAGTGAAAGTGGAAGTTCCTGGCTCCAATCAAAAGAATGTGATGTGGACAAGTTGTTGACTGTGAAGAAGTGCAGCTTACCAGAGGGAAGTACAGTTTTTATGTTCAATGTATAGACGGAACACAGTAGCAGCTGGAGATGTTATTACCAGTCACACAGTAGGATAATTTCATCTTGTAATAATCGCCATTAGTATTACTTTAGGGGATGATTTAAGACCTTTACGACTACCTAACCAAAACTGAATTGTATAGATTTAGTTACAGGGATGTATTACAACCGGTCAGTGTAAACAAGATCGGCGAAGTAAGACTTGATATAAAGCCACATGAGAACGCCAGAAACAAAATATTTAGGGATGACGTAGTAACTTGTGAACGAGCAAGATGAGAGAATAACGTAACTAGAGCAGTTCAGGAACCACGAAGGGAACCATTAGACTGGAGAGGGACGCACGGGAGGGTGATACCAAATCATAGAAGATAAATCCAGTAAAAAGGATGAGGTCTGATGTGTCTTGCGTCTCTGTACCTACCAAAGGCGGTGTTTTCAGAGCATAATTTGTTGACGATATTGGTCAAGAAATTGCAGGAGCATTATCCGGAGGATTTCCAATATAGGAATGGATATACATGAGCATTGATGAAGTGACATTAAAAGCTGTTCAGATAGAATACAAAAGGACAGAGGCATACACAGAGACTGATCACAACAGAGGCCAAGCAAGTTGAGGGTTAATACGACAGAAGATCAGCAAAATGTTCAGAGTGAAGGCAAGGAACATGAACCCGAAGTCGCATATACTGAGCGAAGAGATTGGAAAACTAATATGCACTATGAGGCGATCAAGGAAATATGTAGGCTAGTTGATGGAATGTTTAGAAGAGTACTGAAGCACAGCTTGCCACGCTACCACACTGAGGTGAAGAGTGGGTGACATTAGGATGATGATATAGATGAGTAAAGCTCATTGACGTAAATCACTGATCATCTTGGGAAGGTCATACACCACATAAGGAACTAAGGGAATAGAAGGAGGAAATGCACATTAGAAGATTGCTGGTGGACATAGGAGTGCCAGAAGAAACCTCTGTGATATAGGTAAGGAGAAGAACAGGAAGTTATAAGCAAGACCAGTTATGGTTAACTTGAAGTCATCAAGCCAGGAAGTACTTAGAAAAACTGAGAATCTTAAAAGCATGTAGTGTGTTAGATCTAAGGAAGAAAAGGAGAAAAGGAAAAGGTAGTCAGAAGACAAAAGACACAGCAGCCCTGCCGGACTGGAGCTAGGATAGAGGTAGGAGAGGAGTGTTAGCAGATGGTAATGTCAGAGTAATATATTCAAATGCTGATACGTTAAAAACTGGAATTCAAGGATTATATAAATGAGTGCGCCTGAGTTGGAGACGTGGAAGCTAAACTTACAAGCTTTCATCTGTTCTGCCCAGAGGGGTATATGATACCAATACAGGAATGAGACGGTGAAGAAGGGGAAGGATTAGCCTGACGTTTCAAGAAATAGTAGAGAATGTCCCATTCAAACAATACATGATGGAGCTACAATTGTAGGGATAATTACATTCTGGTTTTATTAGTATATAATCCTCTAAATACTTGCAACAAACCGGATCAGGTGCACAATGATGACAGTGAAGGAACATCAGGATGGTATATGAAGAAGTGAAACACTCACTTCTTGGAGGTGGTACATTACTGATGATGTGGGATTTCAATTAAGAAAGAGACCGGGAGAAAATTGGATACACATGGTGATGTGAGCCTCTGTAATGTACGGGGAAGGTGTTCACTTGGGTCCCATCTCTTATACTGTACGGGGAGCGAGTTTTACACTGGTGGAGTCCCATATCTTGTAATGTACACGGAAGGGAGTTCTACACTTGTGGGGCCCCATCTCTTGTACTGTACGGAGAGGTAGGTGTGCACCTGTGGGGCTCCATCTCTTGTACTATAAGGGTCGGGAGTTGCACACATGCGGTCCCATCTCTTTTACTGTACGGGAAGGGTGTTTTACACCTGTGGGGCCCCATCTCTTGTATTTTACGGGAGGAAGGTGTGCACTTGTGGGGTCCCATCCCTTGTATTGTACGGGGAGGGAGGTGTGTACTTATGAATCCCCATCTCTTGAACAATTTCTACTGCCATGCAACTACTTTATTTTGTGTGGTGTCTGCACTAACCCTATCCTAACTTATCATGATATGTTTATTCTCTAATCTTCTTAATTTCGTTCTATATCGTCTGATTTTTCTGTTCTTTCTTCTTTCTAAGAACTTTTCACTCTCCACGTCTTCGATCTGTTTTAAGAACTTTAGGTTGTGATCAGGTCACTGCTTATTCTTCGCTCTTCCAAAGTGGGCAAATAGAAAGCCTTTAGCCCTTCCCTTTACCTTACTTGTCTTAATTCTGATTACATCTTTGATGTTTTTCGAATTCCTCTGTTGGCTATTTGCGCTTCTTTAGATTCAGCGACCGAACTTAGAAGGCATATTCTAGTTAAGGCCTTATGTAGGATATATATATATATATATATATATATATATATATATATATATATATATATATATATATATATATATATATATATATATATATTTTTTTTTTTTTTTTTTTTTTTCACTTTGTCGCTGTCTCCCGCGTTAGCAAGGTAGCGCAAGGAAACAGACGAAAGAATGGCCCAACCCACCCACATACACATGTATATACATACACGTCCACAAACGCACATATACATACCTATACATTGCAACATATACATATATATACATATACAGATATATACATATATACAAATGTACATTATTCATACTTGTTGCCTTTATTTATTCTCGTCGCCAACCCGTCACACATTAAATGACAACCCCCTCCCCCCCATTGCGCGCGACGTAGCGCTAGGAAAAGACAACAAAGGCCACATTCGTTCACACTCAGTCTCTAGCTGTCATGTATAATGCACCGAAACCACAGCTCCCTTTCCCCACCCAGGCCACACAAAACACTTCACTTCCTCTAGTTTTTCTCCATTCAAACTTACCTCCCAGTTGACTTGACCCTCAACCCTACTGTACCTAATAACCTTGCTCTTATTCATATTTACTCCCAGCTTCCCCCATTTCACACACTTTACCGAACTCAGTCACCAGCTTCTGCATTTTCTCACCCGAATCAGCCACCAGCGCTGTATCATCAGCGAACAACAACTGACTCACTTCCCAAGCTCTCTCATACACAACAGACTTCATACTTGCCCCTTTCTCCAAAACTCTTGCATTCACCTCCCTAACAACCCCATCCATAAACAAATTAAACAACGAAATTGCACTTGCAAACTTATCGTGTTTCATTTTCCCCGTGGACTTATAGGAATATACTTGATCACGCACAAAATTGTGATCCTTTCCAAATTATATATATATATATATATCATATATATATATATATATATATATATATATTATATTATATATATATATATATATTATATATATTTATGTATTTTTTTTTTTATTTTTGCCGCTGTCTCCCGCGTTTGCGAGGTAGCGCAAGGAAACAGACGAAAGAAATGGCCCAACCCACCCCCATACACATGTATACACATACGTCCACACACGCAAATATACATACCTACACAGCTTTTCATGGTTTACCCCAGACGCTTCACATGCCCTGATTCAATCCACTGACAGCACGTCAACCCCGGTATACCACATCGATCCAATTCACTCTATTCCTTGCCCTCCTTTCACCCTCCTGCATGTTCAGGCCCGATCACACAAAATCTTTTTCACTCCATCTTTCCACCTCCAATTTGGTCTCCCTCTTCTCCTCGTTCCCTCCACCTCCGACACATATATCCTCTTGGTCAATCTTTCCTCACTCATTCTCTCCATGTGCCCAAACCATTTCAAAACACCCTCTTCTGCTCTCTCAACCACGCTCTTTTTATTTCCACACATCTCTCTTACCCTTACGTTACTTACTCGATCAAACCACCTCACACCACACATTGTCCTCAAACATCTCATTTCCAGCACATCCATCCTCCTGCGCACAACTCTATCCATAGCCCACGCCTCGCAACCATACAACATTGTTGGAACCACTATTCCTTCAAACATACCCATTTTTGCTTTCCGAGATAATGTTCTCGACTTCCACACATTCTTCAAGGCTCCCAGAATTTTCGCCCCCTCCCCCACCCTATGATCCACTTCCGCTTCCATGGTTCCATCCGCTGCCAGATCCACTCCCAGATATCTAAAACACTTCACTTCCTCCAGTTTTTCTCCATTCAAACTCACCTCCCAATTGACTTGACCCTCAACCCTACTGTACCTAATAACCTTGCTCTTATTCACATTTACTCTTAACTTTCTTCTTCACACACTTTACCAAACTCAGTCACCAGCTTCTGCAGTTTCTCACATGAATCAGCCACCAGCGCTGTATCATCAGCGAACAACAACTGACTCACTTCCCAAGCTCTCTCATCCCCAACAGACTTCATACTTGCCCCTCTTTCCAGAACTCTTGCATTTACCTCCTAACAACCCCATCCATAAACAAATTAAACAACCATGGAGACATCACACACCCCTGCCGCAAACCTACATTCACTGAGAACCAATCACTTTCCTCTCTTCCTACACGTACACATGCCTTACATCCTCGATAAAAACTTTTCACTGCTTCTAACAACTTGCCTCCCACACCATATATTCTTAATACCTTCCACAGAGCATCTCTATCAACTCTATCATATGCCTTCTCCAGATCCATAAATGCTACATACAAATCCATTTGCTTTTCTAAGTATTTCTCACATACATTCTTCAAAGCAAACACCTGATCCACACATCCTCTACCACTTCTGAAACCACACTGCTCTTCCCCAATCTGATGCTCTGTACATGCCTTCACCCTCTCAATCAATACCCTCCCATATAATTTACCAGGAATACTCAACAAACTTATACCTCTGTAATTTGAGCACTCACTCTTATCCCCTTTGCCTTTGTACAATGGCACTATGCACGCATTCCGCCAATCCTCAGGCACCTCACCATGAGTCATACATACATTAAATAACCTTACCAACCAGTCAACAATACAGTCACCCCCTTTCTTAATAAATTCCACTGCAATACCATCCAAACCTGCTGCCTTGCCGGCTTTCATCTTCCGCAAAGCTTTTACTACCTCTTCTCTGTTTACCAAATCATTTTCCCTAACCCTCTCACTTTGCACACCACCTCGACCAAAACACCCTATATCTGCCACTCTGTCATCAAACACATTCAACAAACCTTCAAAATACTCACTCCATCTCCTTCTCACATCACCACTACTTGTTATCACCTCCCCATTTGGGCCCTTCACTGAAGTTCCCATTTGCTCCTTGTCTTACGCACTTTATTTACCTCCTTCCAGAAAATCTTTTTATTCTCCCTAAAATTTAATGATACTCTCTCACCCAACTCTCATTTGCCCTCTTTTTCACCTCTGCACCTTTCTCTTGACCTCCTGTCTCTTTCTTTTATACATCTCCCACTCAATTGCATTTTTTCCCTGCAAAAATCTTCCAAATGCCTCTCTCTTCTCTTTCACTAATAATCTTACTTCTTCATCCCACCACTCACTACCCTTTCTAATCAACCCACCTCCCACTCTTCTCATGCCACAAGCATATATAAGTATATATAATATATATATATATATATATATATATATATATATATATAATATATATATATATATATATATATATATATATATAATATATATATACGCGAACAAAGTGCATCGGAACGCGCACCCTCATAAAACATACAAACCTCCAACAGCCAGAATCGAACCCGGGACCCTTGTGCAACAGGCGGGAATGCTACCGCTAGGCTATGGGCATGGCTAATAGGAAATAACTATTCGAATACTATGTACTCGAATACCCTTCGTCTCACATTGGTGCGCGTTCTTATGCACTTTGTTCGTTTTTCATATACCTCCGTGTTGTAAAGTTAGGTTCGGTAAAATGCTATATGCTGGCTATGTGCGCCTGTTGGGAAATGACCGGGGTAGACCCCGTTGCTCACCAACGTGAGACGAAGGGTATTCGAGTACATAGTATTCGAATAGTTATTTCCTAGTAGCTAGGGCCATATCCTAGCGGTAGCATTCCCGCCTGTGGCACAGGGGTCCCCGGGGCCGATCCTGGCTGTTGGAGGTTTGTAAAGTGATATATATATATATATATATATATATATATTATATATATATATATATATATATATATATATATATATATATTTATTTATTTATTTTGCTTTGTCGCTGTCTCCGCGTTTGCGAGGTAGCGCAAGGAAACAGACGAAAGAAATGGCCCAACCCACCCCCATACACAATGTATATACACACACACGTCCAAAACACGCAAATATACATACCTATACATCTCAATGTACACATATATATACATACACAGACACATACATATATACCCATGCATACAATTCACACTGTCTGCCCCATTCACTCCCATCGCCACCTCGCCACACATGGAATACCATCCCCCCCCCCCTCATGTGGCGAGGTAGCACTAGGAAAAGACAACAAAGGCCCCATTCGTTCACACTCAGTCTCTAGCTGCCACGCAATAATGCCCGAAACCACAGCTCCCTTTCCACATCCAGGCCCCACACAACTTTCCATGGTTTACCGAGACGCTTCACATGCCCTGATTCAATCCACTGACAGCACGTCAACCCCGGTATACCACATCGATCCAATTCACTCTATTCCTTGCCCTCCTTTCACCCTCCTGCATGTTCAGGCCCCGATCACACAAAATCTTTTTCACTCCATCTTTCCACCTCCAATTTGGTCTCCCTCTTCTCCTCGTTCCCTCCACCTCCGACACATATATCCTCTTGGTCAATCTTTCCTCACTCATTCTCTCCATGTGACCAAACCATTTCAAAACACCCTCTTCTGCTCTCTCAACCACGCTCTTTTTATTTCCACACATCTCTCTTACCCTTACGTTACTTACTCGATCAAACCACCTCACACCACACATTGTCCACAAACATCTCATTTTCAGGACATCCACCCTCCTGCGCACAACTCTATCCATAGCCCACGCCTCGCAACCATACAACATTGTTGGAATCACTATTCCTTCAAACATACCCATTTTTGCTTTCCGAGATAATGTTCTCAACTTCCACACATTCTTCAAGGCTCCCAGGATTTTCGCCCCCTCCCCCACCCTATGATCCACTTCCGCTTCCATGGTTCCATCCGCTGCCAGATCCACTCCCATATATCTAAAACACTTTACTTCCACCAGTTTTTCTCCATTCAAACTTACCTCCCAATTGACTTGACCCTCAACCCTACTGTACCTAATAATTTTGCTCTTATTCACATTTACTCTTAACTTTCTTCTTTCACACACTTTACCAAACTCAGTCACCAGCTTCTGCAGTTTCTCACATGAATCAGCAACCAGGGCTGTATCATCAGCGAACAACAACTGACTCACTTCCCAAGCTCTCTCATCCCCAACAGACTTCATACTTGCCCCTCTTTCCAAAACTCTTGCATTCACCTCCCTAACAACCACATCCATAAACAAATTAAACAACCATGGAGACATCACACACCCCTGCCGCAAACCTACATTCACTGAGAACCAATCACTTTCCTCTCTTCCTACACGTACACATGCCTTACATCCTCGATAAAAACTTTTCACTGCTTCTAACAACTTGCCTCCCACACCATATATTCTTAATACCTTCCACAGAGCATCTCTATCAACTCTATCATATGCCTTCTCCAGATCCATAAATGCTACATACAAATCCATTTGCTTTTCTAAGTATTTCTCACATACATTCTTCAAAGCAAACACCTGATCCACACATCCTCTACCACTTCTGAAACCACACTGCTCTTCCCCAATCTGATGCTCTGTACATGCCTTCACCCTCTCAATCAATACCCTCTCATATAATTTACCAGGAATACTCAACAAACTTATACCTCTGTAATTTGAGCACTCACTCTTATCCCCTTAGCCTTTGTACAATGGCAATATGCACGCATTCCGCCAATACTCAGGCACCTCACCATGAGTCATATATACATTAGATAACCTTACCAACCAGTCAATAATACAGTCACCCCTTTTTTAATAAATTCCACTGCAATACCATCCAAACCTGCTGCCTTGCCGGCTTTCATCTTCCGCAAAGCTTTTACTACCTCTTCTCTGTTTACCAAATCATTTTCCCTAACCCTCTCACTTTGCACACCACCTCGACCAAAACACCCTATATCTGCCACTCTATCATCAAACACATTCAACAAACCTTCAAAATATTCACTCCATCTCCTTCTCACATCACCACTACTTGTTATCACCTCCCCATTTGGGCCCTTCACTGAAGTTCCCATTTGCTCCCTTGTCTTACGCACTTTATTTACCTCCTTCCAGAAAATCTTTTTATTCTCCCTAAAATTTAATGATACTCTCTCACCCCAACTCTCATTTGCCCTCTTTTTCACCTCTTGCACCTTTCTCTTGACCTCCTGTCTCTTTCTTTTATACATCTCCCACTCAATTGCATTTTTTCCCTGCAAAAATCTTCCAAATGCCTCTCTCTTCTCTTTCACTAATATTCTTACTTCTTCATCCCACCACTCACTACCCTTTCTAATCAACCCACCTCCCACTCTTCTCATGCCACAAGCATATATATATATATATATATATATATATATATATATATATATATATATATATATATATATATATATATATATATATATATATATATATACGCGAACAAAGTGCATCGGAACGCGCACCCTCATAAAACATACAAACCTCCAACAGCCAGAATCGAACCCGGGACCCTTGTGCAACAGGCGGGAATGCTACCGCTAGGCTATGGGCATGGCTAATAGGAAATAACTATTCGAATACTATGTACTCGAATACCCTTCGTCTCACATTGGTGCGCGTTCTTATGCACTTTGTTCGTATTCATATACCTCCGTGTTGTAAAGTTAGGTTCGGTAAAATGCTATATGCTGGCTATGTGCGCCTGTTGGGAAATGACCGGTGTAGACCCCGTTGCTCACCAACGTGAGACGAAGGGTATTCGAGTACATAGTATTCGAATAGTTATTTCCTAGTAGCTAGGGCCATATCCTAGCGGTAGCATTCCCGCCTGTGGCACAGGGGTCCCGGGTCCGATCCTGGCTGTTGGAGGTTTGTATGTGATATATATATATATATATATATATATATATATATATATATATATATATATATATATATATATATATATATATATATATTTATTTATTTATTTTGCTATGTCGCTGTCTCCCGCGTTTGCGAGGTAGCGCAAGGAAACAGACGAAAGAAATGGCCCAACCCACCCCCATACACAATGTATATACACACACACGTCCACACACGCAAATATACATACCTATACATCTCAATGTACACATATATATACATACACAGACACATACATATATACCCATGCATACAATTCACACTGTCTGCCCCCATTCACTCCCATCGCCACCTCGCCACACATGGAATACCATCCCCCTCCCCCCTCATGTGTGCGAGGTAGCACTAGGAAAAGACAACAAAGGCCCCATTCGTTCACACTCAGTCTCTAGCTGCCACGCAATAATGCCCGAAACCACAGCTCCCTTTCCACATCCAGGCCCCACACAACTTTCCATGGTTTACCCGAGACGCTTCACATGCCCTGATTCAATCCACTGAAAACACGTCAACCCCGGTATACCACATCGATGCAATTTACTCTATTCCTTGCCCTCCTTTCACCCTCCTGCATGCTCAGGCCCCGATCACACAAAATCTTTTTCACTCCATCTTTCCACCTCCAATTTGGTCTCCCACTTCTCCTCGTTCCCTCCACCTCTGACACATATATCCTCTTGGTCAATCTTTCCTCACTCATTCTTTCCATGTGCCCAAAACATTTCAAAACACCCTCTTCTGCTCTCTCAACCACTTTCTTTTTATTTCCACACATCTCTCTTACCCTTACATTACTTACTCGATCAAACCACCTCACACCACACATTGTCCTCAAACATCTCATTTCCAGCACATCCACCCTCCTGCGCACAACTCTATCCATAGCCCACTCCTCGCAACCATACAACATTGTTGGAACCACTATTCCTTCAAACATAGCCGTTTTTGCTTTCCGAGATAATGTTCTCGACTTCCACACATTCTTCAAGGCTCCCAGGATTTTCGCCCCCTCCCCCACCCTATGATTCACGCTTCCATGGTTCCATCCGCTGCCAGATCCACTCCCAGATATCTAAAACACTTTACTTCCTCCAGTTTTTCTCCATTCAAACTAACCTCCCAATTGACTTGACCCTCAACCCTACGGTACTTAATAACCTTGCTGTTATTCACATTTACTCTTAACTTTCTTCTTTCACACACTTTACCAAACTCAGTCACCAGTTTCTGCAGTTTCTCACATGAATCAGCCACCAGCGCTGTATCATCAGCGAACAACAACTGACTCACTTCCCAAGCTCTCTCATCCACAACAGACTTCATACTTGCCCCTCTTTCCAAAACTCTTGCATTCACCTCCCTAACAACCACATCCATAAACAAATTAAACAACCATGGAGACATCACACACCCCTGCCGCAAACCTACATTCACTGAGAACCAATCACTTTCCTCTCTTCCTACACGTACACATACCTTACATCCTTGATAAAAACTTTTCACTGCTTCTAACAACTTGCCTCCCACACCATATATTCTTAATACCTTCCACAGAGCATCTCTATCAACTCTATCATATGCCTTCTCCAGATCCATAAATGCTACATACAAATCCATTTGCTTTTCTAAGTATTTCTCACATACATTCTTCAAAGCAAACACCTGATCCACACATCCGCTACCACTTCTGAAACCACACTGCTCTTCCCCAATCTGATGCTCTGTACATGCCTTCACCCTCTCAATCAATACCCTCCCATATAATTTACCAGGAATACTCAACAAACTTATACCTCTGTAATTTGAGCACTCACTCTTATCCCATTTGCCTTTGTACAATGGCACTATGCACGCATTCCGCCAATCCTCAGGCACCTCACCATGAGTCATATATACATTAAATAACCTTACCAACCAGTCAACAATACAGTCACCCCCTTTTTTAATAAATTCCACTGCAATACCATCCAAACCTGCTGCCTTGCCGGCTTTCATCTTCCGCAAAGCTTTTACTACCTCTTCTCTGTTTACCAAATCATTTTCCCTAACCCTCTCACTTTGCACACCACCTCGACCAAAACACCCTATATCTGCCACTTTGTCATTAAACACATTCAACAAACCTTCAAAATACTCACTCCATCTCCTTCTCACATCACCACTACTTGTTATCACCTCCCCATTTGCGCCCTTCACTGAAGTTCCCATTTGCTCCCTTGTCTTACGCACTTTATTTACCTCCTTCCAGAACATCTTTTTATTCTCCCTAAAATTTAATGATACTCTCTCACCCCAACTCTCATTTGCCCTCTTTTTCATATATATATATATATATATATATATATATATATATATATATATATATATATATATATATATATATATATATATATATATATATATATATATACATATATATACATACATTATATAACCTTACCAACCAGTCAACAATACAGTCACCCCCTTTTTTAATAAATTCCACTGCAATACCATCCAAACCTGCTGCCTTGCCGGCTTTCATCTTCCGCAAAGCTTTTACTACCTCTTCTCTGTTTACCATATCATTTTCCCTAACCCTCTCACTTTGCACACCACCTCAACCAAAACACCCTATTTCTGCCACTCTATCATCAAACACATTCAACAAACCATAAAAATACTCACTCCATGTACATAATAATAATAATAATAATAATAATAATAATAATAATAATAATGATGATGATAATGATAATAATAACAATAATAACAATGATAATAATAATAATAATAATGATAATAATAATAATAATAATAATAATAATAATAATAATAATAATAATAATAATAATAATGATAATAATAATAATAATAATAATAATAATAATAATAATAATAATAATAATAATAATGATAATAATAATGATAATGGTGATGATAATGATAATACTAATAATAATAACGATGATGATAATAATAATAATAATAATAATAATAATAATAATAATAATAATAATATCTTATTTTTTTTTATTATACTTTGTCGCTGTCTCCCGCGTTTGCGAGGTAGCGCAAGGAAACAGACGAAAGAAATGGCCCAACCCCCCCCCATACACATGTATATACATACGTCCACACACGCAAATATACATACCTACACAGCTTTCTATGGTTTACCCCAGACGCTTCACATGCCTTGATTCAATCCACTGACAGCACGTCAACCCCGGTATACCACATCGCTCCAATTCATTCTATTCCTTGCCCTCCTTTCACCCTCCTGCATGTTCGGAAAGCAAAAATGGGTATGTTTGAAGGAATAGTGGTTCCAACAATGTTGTATGGTTGCGAGGCGTGGGCTATGGATAGAGTGGTGCGCAGGAGGATGGATGTGCTGGAAATGAGATGTTTGAGGACAATGTGTGGTGTGAGGTGGTTTGATCGAGTAAGTAACGTAAGGGTAAGAGAGATGTGTGGAAATAAAAAGAGCGTGGTTGAGAGAGCAGAAGAGGGTGTTTTGAAATGGTTTGGGCACATGGAGAGAATGAGTGAGGAAAGATTGACCAAGAGGATATATGTGTCGAAGGTGGAGGGAACGAGGAGAAGAGGGAGACCAAATTGGAGGTGGAAAGATGGAGTGAAAAAGATTTTGTGTGATCGGGGCCTGAACATGCAGGAGGGTGAAAGGAGGGCAAGGAATAGAGTGAATTGGAGCGATGTGGTATACCGAGGTTGACGTGCTGTCAGTGGATTGAATCAGGGCATGTGAAGCGTCTGGGGTAAACCATGGAAAGCTGTGTAGGTATGTATATTTGCGTGTGTGGACGTATGTATATACATGTGTATGGGGGTAGGTTGGGCCATTTCTTTCGTCTGTTTCCTTGCGCTACCTCGCAAACGCGGGAGACAGCGGCAAAAAAAAAAAAAAAAAAAAAAAAAAAATAATAATAATAATAATGATAATAATGATAATAGCAATAGTAATAATAATAACAGTGATAAAAGTACTACTACTAATAATAATGATAATAATAATAATAATAATAATAATAATAATAATAATAATAATAATAATGATAATAATAAAAATAATAATATTAATGATAACAATAATAATGATAATAATAATAATAATAATAATAATAATAATAATAATAATAATAATAACGATAATGATAATAACAATGATTCCATACTATTCGCCATTTCCCGCATTAGCGAGGTAGCGTTAAGAACAGAGGACTGGGCCTTTGAGGGAATATCCTCACATGGCCCCCTTCTCTGTTCCTTCTTTTGGAAAAAAAAATAATAATAAAATGATAAAAGTAATAATAATAATAATAATAATAATAATAATAATAATAATAATAATAGTAATAATAATGATGATAATAATAATAACAATAATGTCCAATACGCCAACGTTTACATAATGTTTCCCCTTCATGTTGGAGCAGGTGAAGTTCAAGTTCTACTTACTGGGTTTGAGGACAGCCTTCTCTTTTAAAAGAATTATGACAAGGCCGTCAGTTTTACTCCAGGAAATAGGCAATATAGATGTAGCAATAGATATCTTCTGAATATCACTGGCGTCTTCCGAGAACAGACCAAGGATCGCATGATATCTGTAATAGTAAAGCTTATCAAATATCTGTGATAGTATACCTCATATTATCAAATATCTGTAACAGTATACCTTATTTCATCAAATATTTGTGATGATATACCTTGTATTATCAATTATCTGTAATGATATACCTTATATTATCAAATATCTGTAATAGTATACCTTTTGATATCAAATGTCTGTAGTAATATACCTTATATTATCAAATATCTGTAAAGATATACCTTATATTAACAAATATCTGTAATGATATACCTTATATTATCAAATATCTGAGATAATATACCTTATCAAATATCTGTGATAATATACCTTATCAAATATCTGTAATGATATACATTATAGTATCAAATATCTGTGATAATATACCTTACATTATCAAATAACTGTAATAACATACTTATATTTTCAAATATCTATAACAATATACCTTATTTTATCAAATATATGTAATAATATACCTTATATTATCTAATATCTGTAATAATATACCTTATATTATCAAACATCTGTAATGATATACCATATATTATCAAATATCTGTGATAATATACCTTACATTATCAAATATCTTTGATAATATTACTATATTATCAAATATCTGTAACAATATTCCATATATTATCAAATATCTGAAATAATGGACTTTATATTACGAAACATCTGATAATATACATCATAATATCAAGTATCTGTAAGAAAATACCTTATATTATCAAATATCTGTAATAATATACGTACATTATCTAATATCTGTAATAATATTCCTTGTATTATCAAATGTCTGTGATAGTACACCTTTGCTAGTTTTTGGAACATTAGTCACATGGAACATTCATGTTTACTAGATTATGGAACATGAGTGACAACATAGAACACTCATGTTTGATAGATTATGGAACATTAGTTACATCAAGGGACACTCATGTTTGCTAGATTGTGAAATATTCGGGTTAGTTACAATAAGGGACAATCATGTTTGCTAGATCATGAAACGTTTGTTGCACCACAGGACACTAATATTTGCAAGATTATGGAACAACCAGATTAGTTACAACATGGAACACTCATGTTTGCTAAATTATGAAAGAGTGGTTACGGCATATGACACTCATGTTTGCTATATCATGGAACATTAGTTACAACATGGAACACTCATGTTTGCTAGATTATGGAACATTAGTTACACCATGGAACACTCATGTTTACTAGACTATGGAACATTAGTAACAACATGGAACACTCATGTTTGCAAGATTATGGAAAACTTGTGTTTTACAGATTCAGGAACATTAGTTACATCATGGGACACTCATGTTCGCTAGATTTTGGAGCATCCCTATTAGTTACAACATGGGACAATCATGTTTGCAACATTATGGAACATTAGTTATAATATTAGACACTCATGTTTGATAGATTATGGAACAATCGGATTAGTTACAACATGGAACATTCATGTTTGCCAGATTATGGAACATTACTTACATGTGACACGTATGTTTCCTGGATTATGGAACCTTAGTTACAAGGAACACTCATGTTTGCTAGATTATGGAAAATAAGTTACAACATGGGACAATCATGTTCGCTAGATTATGGAACATCCGGATCAGTTACAACATGGGGCAATCATGGTCGCTAGATTATGGAACATTAGTTACATCATGGAACACTCATGTTTACTATATTTAGGAACATTAGTTACAACATGGAACACTCATGTTTGCTAGATTGTGGAACATTAATTACAACATGGGATACTCGTTTTCGCTAGATCATGGAACATCCGGTTTAGTTGCAACATGGGACGCTCATGTTTGGTAGATTATGGAACATTCATGTTTGGTAGATTATGGAACATTAGTTACAACATGAAACATTCATGATCGCTAGATTTTGGAACATTAGTTACAACATGTCACACGCATGCTTGCTAGATTATAGAACATTAGTTACAACAAGGAACACTCATGTTTGCTAGATTATGGAACATTAATTACAACAAGGAACACTCATATTTGCTAGATTATGGAACATTAGTTAAACATGGGACAATCATGTTTGCTAGATTATGGAACATCAGGATTAGTTGCAACATGGGGCAATCATGGTTGCTAGATTATGGAACATTAAGTACAACATAGGACACTCATGTTTGCTAGATTATGAAACATCGAGATTAGTTACAACGTGGAACGGTCATGTTTGCTAGACCAAGGAACATTAGTTGCAACATGGGACACCCATGTTGGCTAGATGATGGAACATTAGTTAAAACATGGGACACTCATGTTTGCTAGGTCATGGAACATTAGTTAGAACATGAAACACTCATGCTTGCTAGATTATAGAGCATTAGATTCAACATGGAACACTCATGTTTGTTACGTTATGGAACACTTGTGTTTGATAGATTCAGGAACATTAATTAAATCATGGGACACTCATGTTCGCAGGATTTTGGAACATCCCTATCACTTAAAACATGGGACAATCATGTTTGCAACATTAAGGAACATTAGTTATAACGTTGGACACTCATGTTTGCTAGATTATGAAACAATCGTATTAGTTACATGTAACACTCATGTTTGCTAGATTATGGAACATTAGATACATGGAACTCTCATGTTTGCTAGATTATGGAACATTAGTTAAAACATGGGACATTCACGTTCGCTAGATTATGGAACATTTAGATTAAATACAACATGGAACACTCATGTTTACTGGATTATGGAACATTAGTTACAACATGTGACAAGCATGTTTGCTAGATTATGGAACATTAGTTACAACAAGGAACACTCATGTTTGCTAGATTATAGAGCATCAGATACAACATGGAACACATGTTTGGTAGATTAAGGAACATTAGTTACAACATGGGACAATCATGTTAATTATATTATGGAACATCTGGATTTGTTACAACATGGGGCAATCATGGTTGCTAGAATATGGAACATTAGGGACAACATAGGACACTCATGTGTTAAATTATGGAACATTTGTTTAAGCATGGAACACTCATATTTGCTAGATCATGGAACATAAGTTACAACATGAGACATGTTTGCTAGATTATGGTATATCAGTTATAACATGGAACACTAGTGTTTTCTAGATTATGGAATATTAGTTACAACTTTTGACATTCATGTTGGCTAGATTATGGAACATTAGTTACACCATGGACACTCTTGATTGCTAGCTTATGGGACATTAGGTACAACATGAAACAATCATGTTTGCTAGATCATGGAACATTAGTTACAACATGGAACACTCATCTTAGCTAGATCAGTGAAGATTATTTACAACATGGGACACTCATGTTTTCTAGATTATGGTATATTAGTTACAACATGGAACACTCATGTTTGCTAGATTATAGAGCATTAGTTACAACATGGGACACTCATGTTTGCTAGATTATGGAACATTAATTTCAGCATGGAAGACTTATGTTTGCTAGATTATGGAATATTACTTTCAACATTGGACACTCATTTTTGCTAGATTATGGAACATTAGTTTCAACATGGAATCTCATATTTGTTAGATTATGAAACATTAGTTACATTAAACACTAATGTTTGCTAGATTATGGAACATTAGTTACAACATTGAACTCTTTGCTAGATTATGGAATATCAGGTACAACATAGGACACTCATATTTTCCAGGTTATGGAACATTAGTTACAAGGTGGAACACTTTAGCTTGCCATATTATGGAATATTAGTTATAACATGGAATATTCATGTTTGCTAGATTATAGAGCATAGTTACAATATGGGACACTCATGTTTGTTAGATTATGGAACATTTGTTTTAGCATGGAACAATCATATTTGCTAGATCATGGAACATTAATTACAACATGGGACACTCATGTTTGTTAGATTATGGTATATTAGTTATAACATGGATCCCGGATATTTGCTAGACTAAGGAACATTAGTTACAACATGGATAACTCATGATTGCTAGATTATGGAACGTTAGTTACAGCGTGGAACACTCTTGATTGTTAGACTATGGAACATTAGGTAGAACATTGAACACTCAAGTTTGCCAGATCATGGAACAATAGTTACAACATGGAACACTCATGTTTGGTAGATTATGGAACATTAGCTACAACACTGAACACTCAAGTCTGCTAGATTATGAAACATTAGTTACAACATGGGACACTAATGTTTGCTAGATTATCGTATAATGGTTACCACATTGAACATTTATGTTTGCTAGATTATGGAACATTAGTTACAACAAGGGAGACTCATATTTGCTATATTATGGAACTTAGTTACATCATGGAACGCTCATGCTTGGTAGAATGTGGAACCCTTGTTACAACATGGACACTCATGTTTGCTAGATTATGGAACATTAGTTACAACATGGAACACTCATGCTTGCCAGATTGTGGAACATTAGTTACAGCATGGTACACTCATGTTTGCTAGATTATGGAACAAGTTACAACACTGAACACTCATTTTTGCTAGATTATGGAACATAAGCTACAACACGGGACACTCATATTTTCCAGATTATGGATCATTAGTTACAACATAGAACGCTCTTACTTGCTATATTATTGAACATCAGTCACAACATGGAACAGTCATGTTTACTAGATTATGGAACATTAGTTACATGGAACACTCATGTTTGCTGGATAATTGAGTATTAGTTAGAACATGGAACACTCATGTTGCTAGGCTATGAAAAATTAGTTATAACATGTAACACTCATGTTTGCCTGATTATGCAACATTAGTTACAACATGGAGCACTCATGTTAGCGAGATAATGGAACATTAGATACAACATGGAACACCCATATTTGCTAGATTATGGAACAATAGTTACAACATGGAACACTCATGTTTGCCAGATTATGGAACATTAGTTAGAACATGGAACACTCATGTTGCTAGGTTATGAAACATTAGTTATAACATGTAACACTCATGTTTGCCTAATTATGGAACATTAGTTACAACATGGAACACTCATGTTAGCTAGATTATGGAAGACTTGTGTTTGATAGATTCAGGAACATTAGTTACATCACTGGGCACTCATGTTCGCAGGATTCTGGAACATCCCTATTACTTACAACATGGGACAATCATGTTTGCAACATTATGGTACATTAGTTATAACACTGGACACTCATGTTTGCTAGATTATGAAACAATCGTATTAGTTACATGTAACACTCATGTTTGCTAGATTATGGTACATTAGATACATGGAACTCTCATGTTTGCTAGATTATGGAACATTAGATACATGGAACTCTCATGTTTGCTATATTATGGAAGATTAGTTACAACATGGAACACTCATGTTTGCTAGATTGTGGAACATTAATTACAACATGGGATACTCATTTCCTCTAGATTATGGAACATCCGGTTTAGTTACAACATGGGGCAATCATGTTTGCTAGGTTATGGAACATCAGCTTAATGGGACACTCATGCTTGCTATCAATGATTATGGAGCATCCAGATTAGTTACATGGAACACTCATGCTTGCTAGTTTACGGAACATTAGTTACAACATGGGACACTCATGTTTGCTAGATTATGGAACATTAGTTACATGGAACAATCATGTTTGGTAGATTATGGAACATTATTTACAACATGGATCACTCATGTTTGGAAGATCATGGAACATTAGTTACAACATGGGACACTCATATTCGCTAGATTATGGAACATCTGGATTAGTTACAACATGGGACAATTATGTTTGCTAGATTTTGGAACATTGGTTACAACATGGGACAATCATATTTGCTAGAACATTGGTTACAACATGGGACACTTATGTTTGGTAGATTATGGAACAACCATATTAGTTACAATATTGAATATTGTAGGTACAGTAGGGTTGAGGGTCAATTCAATTGGGAGGTGAGTTTGAATGGAGAAAAACTGGAGGAAGTGAAGTGTTTTAGATATCTGGGAGTGGATCTGGCAGCGGATGGAACCATGGAAGCGGAAGTGGATCATAGGGTGGGGGAGGGGGCGAAAATTCTGGGAGCCTTGAAGAATGTGTGGAAGTCGAGAACATTATCTCGGAAAGCAAAAATGGGTATGTTTGAAGGAATAGTGGTTCCAACAATGTTGTATGGTTGCGAGGCGTGGACTATGGATAGAGTTGTGCGCAGGAGGGTGGATGTGCTGGAAATGAGATGTTTGAGGACAATGTGTGGTGTGAGGTGGTTTGATCGAGTAAGTAACGTAAGGGTAACAGAGATGTGTGGAAATAAAAAGAGCGTGGTTGAGAGAGCAGAAGAGGGTGTTTTGAAATGGTTTGGTCACATGGAGAGAATGAGTGAGGAAAGATTGACCAAGAGGATATATGTGTCGGAGGTGGAGGGAACGAGGAGAAGAGGGAGACCAAATTGGAGGTGGAAAGATGGAGTGAAAAAGATTTTGTGTGATCGGGGCCTGAACATGCAGGAGGGTGAAAGGAGGGCAAAGAATAGAGTGAATTGGAGCGATGTGGTATACCGGGGTTGACGTGCTGTCAGTGGATTGAATCAAGGCATGTGTATGGGAGTGGGTTGGGCCATTTCTTTCGTCTGTTTCCTTGCGCTACCTCGCAAACGCGGGAGACAGCGACAAAGCAAAAAAAAAAAAAAAAAAAAAATTGAATATCTATGTTTGCTAAATTATGGAACATTAGGTATAACATGGAACACTCATGTTTAATAGGTTATGGAACATTAGGTACAACATGGAAAATTCATATTTGCTAGATAATGGAACATAAGTTACATGGGACATTCATATTCGCTAGATTATGGAACATCCGTATTAGTTATAAATTTGGGCAATCATGTTTGCTAGTTTGTGGAACATTAGGTACAACATGGGGCACTTATGTTTACTAGATCATGGAACATCCATATTAGTTACAACATGGAGCACTCATGTTTGCTAGATTATGGAACATTAGTTACAATATGGGACACCGACCTTTGATAGAAAATGGAACATTAGTTACAACGTGGAAGACTCACATTTGCTAAATTATGGAACATTGTTTACAACATGGGACACTCATGTCTGCTAGATTATGGAACATCAACAACGGAACATCTCAATTCCAGACCTCACGAGGCTCGTTGTGATAGTGGAAGAGAATTGAATGTCATTGATGAATGTGGTACGAGTAGAATGACTTACAGATCTTTCACAGAGGCTGTAAACTTATCGTATTGCTAAGGAGATGCAAAATTGTTAGTTCTGGATATCTTAAGCAAAATGTTTATCGATTCAATGATTAAACGTTTGTATGGTGTTGCTTTCAACTACTCTAATTGTTAAATTGTTCCATACGTTAACAACTCTGATGTAGGAAAGGTACATCGCCTCATTTGAGGTCAAATGTTTGCCCACGAGTTTGTAACGAGGGATATCAGACGATTAAATTACAAGGTAGCTCGTGGGATTATGGAAACATTCAATAATTCTGAATACTGGTATCAGATCACCTCTTAACCTTCTCTTTTCTTATCTAGATTAATTAATTTCTTTTATTTGTCTGTCACAGGATCTGTTTCTCAGATGATTTCCTCTAAATCATCCGTATGAGAGGAATTTAACCTAACCTAGGGTGAACGTTGGAATCTCTGAGGTAGAGGATCTCGGCTGGTGGGTGAGAGGAGTCTTGCGGCAGGAGTTTAGGAGAAAGAAATAAGATTTGTAGAATCAGGAGAGCAATAGTGTGATGGTAGGGTGACACACTTTGAGCCACATAACATCAAAGTTTGGGGACTCAAGGTCCTTGAGGCATACAGCAGGAATCTTGAGTGGAGGTTATAATTGGATATGAAAAGGGACGAGAGAGAACATCATTAGACAACTATGTCTCAGAGAGAAGTAAGATATTAGGAGAAGTACTAGACAGATGGTGTTCAACTGAGATGAGGTTACTAGAGAGACAAAAATCTTGGTAGAATGAATAGAAGGTCGTGGGAGGGGCCGGTACTACTGCTGCCATAGTCCTCCTCCCTCTTACTGGCAGTCGAGTCCGGCACATACCCGGACATTCTTAACACTCCATGATGCTGGGGGTTAGGGAGGGGACATAAATTTGACGTACTCTGTCATGATGAAATTCAAAAATGTTTAATTGGACAGGAATTGGCAAGAGTGCTTATGTATGGTGTATGGTACTAGTGCGGAGAAGATGGCAGTACTAGATCTGTAGTTCCGTTTTGATGAGACAGAAAGTAAGACCAGCAATCGTGACATGGAGGGTGTTCTGGGCACCACCTGAACGCTCCTCAGTCAGCACGGTAGTACCGGCCAATACACTACTACGTCAGCCCTCCCTCTCCCTGGCACGTCAACCCTCCCTCTCCCTGGCACGTCAACCCTCCCTCTCCCTGGCACGTCAGCCCTCCCTCTCCCTGGCACGTCAACCCTCCCTCTCCCTGGCACGTCAGCCCTCCCTCTCCCTGGCACGTCAGCCCTCCCTCTCCCTGGCACGTCAACCCTCCCTCTCCCTGGCACGTCAACCCTCCCTCTCCCTGGCACGTCAGCCCTCCCTCTCCCTGGCACGTCAGCCCTCCCTCTCCCTGGCACGTCAGCCCTCCCTCTCCCTGGCACGTCAACCCTCCCTCTCCCTGGCACTTCAGCCCTCCCTCTCCCTGGCACGTCAGCCCTCCCTCTCCCTGGCACGTCAGCCCTCCCTCTCCCTGGCACGTCAACCCTCCCTCTCCCTGGCACAGCAGTGAGTAAAATGTCTGTAAACTTTATATGTAAGAAAGGAAGCCAAAGTGATGTGGGATGAAGGGGCCATATGTACTTGGTGTTGGAAACATCATGGAAGACGGGAGGACAGCGATGGTGAAGGAAATGACGGATTGTTCGATATGATAACTTGACCATGACGTCCAACCATTACTTCCCTACTATAATGCCCCAAACAAGTTAGATGAGTGTAAGGTTAACCTTGAAGTGATGAACCAGATAAAGCAATACCCTCATCACATGAGGGACCAGCAGGTAGTTACCAGCAGGTGACACCCATACATGCGTTACCAACTGAGTTACAAGATAGTTAAATCCATCACTCTGTTACTAACAAATGAGACCATCAAGAAGCGTTACCGTTACTTATGTCCAAGACTATGAAGCCTTCAACCAGGTACACTACCCTACACCACAGACACGTCATCATGAATCATGTATACCCATGATAGTTACACCACATGAATCATGTATACCCATGATAGTTACACAACATGAATCATGTATACCCGTGATAGTTACACCACATGAATCATGTATACCCGTGATAGTTACACCACATGAATCATGTATACCCGTGATAGTTACACCACATGAATCATGTATACCCATGATAGTTACACCACATGAATCATGTATACCCATGATAGTTACACCACATGAATCATGTATACCCGTGATAGTTACACCACATGAATCATGTATACCCGTGATAGTTACACCACATGAATCATGGGCACCCGTACAAGGTACACCACAGACAGGTCGTGAGGCATGGGCACCCGTACAAGGTACATCACAGACAGGTCATGAGGCATGGGCACCCGTACAAGGTACATCACAGACAGGTCATGAGGCATGGGCACCCGTACAAGGTACACCACAGACAGGTCGTGAGGCATGGGCACCCGTACAAGGTACACCACAGACAGGTCATGAGGCATGGGCACCCGTACAAGGTACACTACAGACAGGTCATGAGGCATGGGCACCCGTACAAGGTACACCACAGACAGGTCGTGAGGCATGGGCACCTGTACAAGGTACACTACAGAGAGGTCATGAGGCATGGGCACCCGTACAAGGTACACCACAGACAGGTCATGAGGCATGGGCACCCGTACAAGGTACATCATAGACAGGTCATGAGGCATAGGCACCCGTACAAGGTACGCCACAGACAGGTCATGAGGCATGGGCACCCGTACAAGGTACACCACAGACAGGTCATGAGGCATGGCCACCCGTACAAGGTACATCACAGACAGGTCATGAGGCATGGGCACCCGTACAAGGTACACCACAGACAGGTCGTGAGGCATGGGCACCTGTACAAGGTACACCACAGACAGGTCATGAGGCATGGGCACCCGTACAAGGTACACCACAGACAGGTCATGAGGCATGGGCACCCGTACAAGGTACACCACAGACAGGTCATGAGGCATGGGCACCCGTGCAAGGTACACCACAGATAGGTCATGAGGCATGGGCACCCGCACAAGGTACATCATAGACAGGTCATGAGGCATGGGCACCCGCACAAGGTACATCACAGACAGGTCATGAGGCATGGGCACCCGTACAAGGTACACCACAGACAGGTCATGAGGCATGGGCACCCGTACAAGGTACACCACAGACAGGTCATGAGGTATTGGCACCCGTACAAGGTACATCACAGACAGGTCATGAGGCATGGGCACCCGTACAAGGTACATCACAGACAGGTCATGAGGCATGGGCACCCGTACAAGGTACATCACAGACAGGTCATGAGGCATGGGCACCCGTACAAGGTACATCACAGACAGGTCATGAGGCATGGGCACCCGTACAAGGTACACCACAGACAGGTCATGAGGCATGGGCACTCGTACAAGGTACACCACAGACAGGTCATGAGGCATGGGCACCCGTACAAGGTACATCACAGACAGGTCATGAGGTATGGGCACCTGTACAAGGTTCACCACAGGCAGGTCATGAGGCATGGGCTCCCGTACAAGGTACACCACAGACAGGTCATGAGGCATGGGCACCCGTACAAGGTACATCACAGACAGGTCATGAGGTATGGGCACCTGTACAAGGTACACCACAGACAGGTCATGAGGCATGGGCACCCGCACAAGGTACATCACAGACAGGTCATGAGGCATGGGCACCCGTACAAGGTACACCACAGACAGGTCATGAGGAATGGGCTCCCGTACAAGGTACACCACAGACAGGTCATGAGGCATGGGCACCCGTACAAGGTACATCATAGACAGGTCATGAGGCATGGGCACCCGTACAAGGTACACCACAGACAGGTCATGAGGTATGGGCACCCGTACAAGGTACACCACAGACAGGTCATGAGGCATGGGCACCCGTACAAGGTACATCACAGACAGGTCATGAGGCATGGGCACCCGTACAAGGTACACCACAGACAGGTCATGAGGCATGGGCACCCGTATAAGGTACATCATAGACAGGTCATGAGGCATGGGCACCCGTACAAGGTACGGCACAGACAGGTCATGAGGTATGGGCAATCGTAAAAGGTACACCACAGACAGGTCGTGAGGCATGAGCACCCGTACAAGGTACATCACAGACAGGTCATGAGGCATGGGCACCCGTACAAGGTACACCCCAGACAGGTCATGAGGCATGGGCACCCGTACAAGGTACACCACAGACAGGTCATGAGGCATGGGCACCCGTGCAAGGTACACCACAGACAGGTCATGAGGTATGGGCACCCGTACAAGGTACACCACAGACAGGTCATGAGGCATGGGCACCCGTACAAGGTACATCACAGACAGGTCATGAGGCATGGGCACCCGTACAAGGTACACCACAGACAGGTCATGAGGCATGGGCACCCGTATAAGGTACATCATAGACAGGTCATGAGGCATGGGCACCCGTACAAGGTACGGCACAGACAGGTCATGAGGTATGGGCAATCGTAAAAGGTTCACCACAGACAGGTCGTGAGGCATGAGCACCCGTACAAGGTACATCACAGACAGGTCATGAGGCATGGGCACCCGTACAAGGCACATCACAGACAGGTCGTGAGGCATGGGCACCCGTACAAGGTACATCACAGACAGGTCATGAGGCATGGGCACCCGTACAAGGTACATCACAGACAGGTCGTGAGGCATGGGCACCCGTACAAGGTACATCACAGACAGGTCATGAGGCATGGGCACCCGCACAAGGCACATCACAGACAGGTCGTGAGGCATGAGCACCCGTACAAGGTACACCACAGACAGGTCATGAGGCATGGGCACCCGTACAAGGTACACCACAGACAGGTCATGAGGCATGGGCACCCTTACTAATTTCACGGATACGTCATGAATCACGTACACCTGTGCAAACTATATCACAGGCAAGTCGTGACACGTAATACATCATAGGGTCTCGTAAGTAACAGACAAGTCATGAATAATGTTCAGCTGTCATCTGTATCAGAGAGACATAGTGAATGATAGATATCCGTACTAAACTATATCATGACACGTCTTCTATCACTGGCATCTCAACAAGTTATGACACAGATCACAAACACGTCATGAATAATGAAACATTGATTAATACTACCATGGTTTAAGAAGCATCTATTATAACAAAGATTCTATCTATTCCCAAGAACAATGTAAACTGTCAACTTACTGAGAGCCAAAACCACAGTCGTAATATGTTAGGATGTGTCTCTCGCTCACTAACACCCCGTCACACCCTGACCATATATCTTCACCTGTTAAGAGAAGGTGAAAAGGTATAATACTATACGATGCTATCCATAATGAAGTTCCTAAATAATACATTTTCATGGCATATAAGATTAAAAGGTTACTTCATTAACATAAAGTGAGGAAATGTTATAATGAGGTTAATGCAATATGGAAATCAGAATCATGGCTTAAGGTTAATGGGTCACGGTATGGCAGTCAGAGGTCATGGGTCATGTTAATATTGTCAACCCGAGTCATGGGACATGGCTAAGCGGTCAGGGTCCATGGATTATGGTATGACAATCATGATTCAGAGGACATGACTTGGCGGGTTGGGGTCATGGATCATGTTGTATCATTCAGGGGACATTGGGTATGGGATAACAATAAGGAATCATTAATTACTGGGTCATGGTGTGAGAGTCAAAGGTCAAGGATCATTACATGGTGGGACAGTTAGAGGTCAAGAATCACTGGAATATGGCATGACAGTGAGGGGTCAAGGATCATTGGATCATGTTATGACATTCAAAAGTCAAGGATCATTGGGTCATGGCGTGACAGTCAGTATCCAAGGATCATTGGGTCATGGTGTGAGAGTCAGAGGTTAAGGATCATTCGATCTTAGTGTGACAATCAGAGGTCATAATCATTGGAGCATGGTGTGATAGTCAGAGGTCCTGGATCATTGGCTCATGGTGTGACAGTTAGCTGTCAAGGATCATTGGATCATGGTGTGACAATCAGAGGTCATGGATCATTGGATCATGGTGTGACAGTCAGCAGTCAAGGATCATTGGATCATGGTGTGACAGTCAGATGTCAAGAATCATTGGCTCATAGTGTGACAATCAGGGGTCAAGGATAATTAGATCGTAGTGTAACAGTCAGAGGTTAAGGCTCATTGAATCATGGGGTCACAGTCAGAGGTCAAGGATCATTTGATCATGGTGTGACAGTCAGTAGTCAAAGATCACTGAATCATGGTGTGACAGTCAGATGTCAAGGAACATTGAATCATAGTGTGACAATCAGATCATAGTGTGACAGTCAGAGGTCATGGATCATTGGATCACAGCATGATAGTCAGTTTTCATAGATCGTTGGATAATACTGTGACAGTCAGTAGTTAAGGCTCACTGGATCTTAGTGTGACAGCCAGATTTCATGGATCATTGTATCATGGTGTAACAGACAGTAGTCATTGATTATTGAATCATGGTGTGACATTCAGAAGTCAAGGATCGTTGGATCATTTTGTGACAGTCATGGGTCATGGATAATTGGATCATGGTGTGACAGTAGGTAATCAAGGATCAGTGGATCATGGTGTGACAGTCAGGGGTCAAGGATCGTCAGATCATAGTGTGATAGTCAGAGGTCAAGGCTCATTGGATCATGGTGTGACAGTCAGTCGTCAAGGATCATTGGATCATGGTGTTACGGTCAGTAGTCAAGGATCACTGGATCAAGGTGTGATAATCAGTGGTCAAGGATTATTGGATTATGTTGTGACAGTTAGTGGTCAAGGATGTCTAGATCAAGGTGTGATAGGTAGATGTCAAGGAACATTGAATGATAGTGTGATAATCAGGGGTCAAGGAGCATTGGATCATAGTGTGAGAGTTAGGGGTCAAGGTTCATTGGATCATGGTGTAAGTCAGAGGTCTAGGTTTATTGCATCATGGTGTGACAGTCAAATGTCAAGTATTATTGGATCATCGTGCGACAGTCACAGGTCATGGATAATTGGATCATAGTGTGACAATCAGAGGCCAAGGATCATTGGATCATGATGTGACAGTCAGAGGTCATAGATCGTTGGATACTGGTGTGAGAGTCAGAGGTTAAGGATTATTAGTTCATATGATGACAGAAGTGATGGATCATGAGATCATGGTGTGACAGTCAGTCGTCAGGGATCTTTGGAATCATTGGATCATTGAATCATGGCATGACAGAAATAATTCATGGATTATTGGATCATGGTTTGACAGTCAGAGGTCATGGATCATTAGATCATGGTATGACAGTCAGAGGTCAAGGCTTATTGGATCATAGTGTGACAGTCAGTAGTCAAGGATCATTGGATCATGGTGTGACAGTCAGATGCCAAGGATCACTTGATCACTGAGTGACAATCAAAGGCCAGAGATCATTGGATCTTGATGTGACAGCCAGAGGTCAAGGCTCATTGGATCATGGTGTGACAGCCAGAGGTCAAGGATCATTGAATCATGGTGAGACAGTCAGAGGTCAAGGATGATTGGATCATAGTTTGACAGTCAGTGGCCATGGATCAATGGATGATGGTGTGACAGTCAGAGGTAAAGGCTCATTCGATCAAGGTGTGACAATCAATTGTCAAGGATTGTTGGATCATGGTGTGACAGTCAGTAGTTAAGAATCATTCGATCATGGTGTGACAGTCAGTAGTCAAGGATCATTAGATCTTGGTGTGACATTCAGAGGTCAAGGATCTTTAGATCATGGTGTGACAGTCAGAGGTAGATGCTCATTGAATCATGGTGTGATAGTCAGAGGTCACGGATCATTGGATCATGGTGTGACAGTCAGTAGTCAAAGATCATTTGATCATGGTGTGACAGTCAGTGGTCACGGATCACTAGATCATGGTGTTACAGTCAGATGTCAAAGAACATTGGATGATAGTGTGACAATGAGAGGCAAAGGATCATTGGATCATGGTGTGACAGGAAGAGATCAAGGCTCATTGGATCATGGTGTGAGTCGGAGGTCCAGGATTATTGGATCATGGTGTGACAGTCAGCTGTCAAGGATCAATGGATCATATTGCGACAGTCAGAGGTCATGGATCATTATATCAGATTGTGACAGTCAGAGGTGAAAGATCATTGGATCATAGGGTGACAATCAGAAGTAAAGGATCATTGGATCAAGGTGTGACAGTCAGTGGTCTGGGATCTTTGGAAGATGGTGTGAGAGTTAGTCATGGATCATTGAATCATGGTGTGACAGTAATAATTCATGGATCATTGGATCATGGTGTGACAGTCAGAGGTCATGGATCCTTAGATCATGGTGTGATAGTCAGAGGTCATGGATCATTGGATCATAGTGTGACAATCAGTGGCCAAGGATAATTGAATCATGGTGTGAAAGTCAGAGGTCGATGTCCATTGGATCATTGTTTGAGTCAGATGTCAAGGATCATTGGATCATAGTGTGATAGTCAAGGGTCTAGGTTCATTGGATCTTGGTGAGTCAGAAGGTCTAGGACTATTGGATCATTGTGTGACAGTCAGTTATCGAGGATCATTGGATCATAGTGCGACAGCTAGAGGTCATGGATCACTGGATCATAGTGTGACAGTCAGGGGTCAAGGATCAATGGATCATAGTGTGATAATCAGAGGCAAAGGATCATTGGATCATTGGATCATGATTTGAAAGTCAGAGGTGAAGGATCATTGGATCATAGGATGACAGTCAGAAGGAAAGGATCATTGGATCAGGGTGTGACAGTCATTGGTTAAGGATCTTTGGGAGATAGTGTGAGAGTCAGAGGTCATGGATCGTTGAATCACGGTGACAGTAATTTTTCATGGATCATTGGATCATGGTGAGACAGTCAGACGTCAAGGATCATTGGATTATGGCGTGACACTCAGAGGTCAAGGATCATTGGATCATAGTACGACAGTCATAGGTCATGCATCATTGGATCATAGTTTGACATTCAGATGTCAAGGATCATTGGATCATGTTGTGTCAGTCACAGGTCATCGATCATTGGATCATGGTGTGACATTCAGTTGTCAAAGATCATTAGATCATGGTGTGACAGTCCGATCATGGTGTGACAGTCAGAGGTCAAGGCTCATTGAATGATGGTGTGACAATCAGTAGTCACTGATTGGATCATGGTGTGACAGTCAGTAGTTAAGAATCATTGGATCATGGTGTGACAATCAGTGGTCAAGCATCACTAGATCATGGTGTGACAGTCAGTAGCCAAGGGTCATTGGATCATGGTGTGATAGTCAGGGGGCTAGGATCATTGGATCATGATGTGACAGTCAGGATTCATGAATCATTGGATCATGATATGACAGTCAGAGGTCAAAGATCATGGGATCATAGTGTGACAGTCAGATTCATGGATTATTCTATCATATTGTGACAGTCAGAGGTCAAGGATCATTGTATCATGGTGTTAGTCAGAGGTCATGGATCATTGGATCATGTTACAGTCAGTAGTCAAGGATCATTGGATCATGGTGTGACAGTCAGATTTCATGGATCATTGGATCATAGTGTGACAGTGAGAGGTCATGAATCATTGGATCACAGTGTGATAATCAGAGGCCATGGATCATTAGATCATGATGTGACAGCAGAGGTCGTGGATCATTAGATCATAGTGTGACAAAGATCATTGGATCATGGTGTAACAGTCAGAGATCGAGGATCATTGGATCATTGTGTGAGAGTCAAATGTCAAGAATCATTGGATCGTGATGTGAAAGTGAGAAGTCATGGATCATTGGATCACAGTTTGACAGTCAGTTGTCAAGGATCATTGGATCATGGTGTAACTATCAGATGTCAAGGATCTTTGGATCATGGCGTAAGAGTCAGAGGTCAAGGATCATTCTGTCTCCGAGTGACAATCACAAGTCATGGATATTTGGATCACGATGCGACAGTCAGTGGTTATGTATCATTAGATCATAGGGCGACAGGGGTCAAAGATCATTGGATCATGGTGTAACAGTCACAGGTTAAGGCTCATTGTATCATGGTCTGACTGTCAAAATTCATTCATCATTGGATCGTGGTGTGAGAGTCAGAGGGTCATGGATCATTGGATCATAGTGTGACAGTCAGACGTCAAGGATCATTGGATCATAGTGTGACAGTCAGTAGTTAAGGATCATTGGATCATGGCGTGATAGTCACATGTCATCGATAATTGGATCATAGTGTGACAATCAGAGGTAATGGATCATTGGATCAGGGTGTGACTGTCAGATTTCAAAAATTATAGGATGATGGTGTGAGTCACATGTCATGGATCATTGGATCATGGTGTGACAGTCAGTAGTCAAGAATCATTGGATCATGATGTGGGAGTCAGTAGTCAAGGATCATTGGATCATGGTATGACAGTCAGTAGTTAAGGATCATTGGATCATGATGTGACAGTCATTAGCCAAGGATTATTAGATCATGGAATGATATTCAGGGGTCAAGGATCATTAGATCATGGTGTGAGTCAGAGGTTAAGGCTCATTGAATCATGGTGTGACAGCCAGAGGTCAAGGATCATTGGATCATTGTGTGACAGTCAGAGGTGAAGGCTAATTGGATCATGATATGACAGTCAATAGTCAAGGATCATTGGATCATGGTGTGACAGTCAGTAGACAAGGATCATTGGATCACAGTGCAACAGTCAGAGGTCATGGATCATTGGATCATAGTGTGACAATCAGAGGTCAAGGATCATTGGATCATGGTGTGACAGTCAGAGGACAAGGATCATTGGATCATGGTGTGAGTCTGAGGTCAAGGATCATTGGATCATAGTGTGACAGTCAGAGGACAAGGATCATTGGATCATAGTGTGACAGTCAGAGGACAAGGATCATTGGATCATGGTGTGAGTCCGAGGTCAAGGACCATTGGATCATGGTGTGAAAGTCAGATATCAAGGATCATTGGATTATAGCGTGACAGTCAGAGGTGATGCATCATTGGATCATTGTGTGGCTGTCAGATGTCAAGGATCATTGGATCATGGTGTGACAGCCAGAATTCATGGAACATTGGATCATGGTGTGACAATCAGAGGTCATGGATCATTAGATCATGCTTAACATTCAAGGTTCATTAGATCATATTGTGAAAGTCAGAGGTCAAGGCTCATTGAATTAAGGTGTGACAGTCAGTAGTCAAAGATCATTGGATCATGATGTGACTGACAGTAGTCAAGGATTATTGGATGACAGTGCAAAAATCAGAGGTTACGGATCATTGGATCATAGTGTGTCAGTCAGTGTCAAGGATCTCTGGATTATGATGTGACATTCAGGGGTCACGGATCATTAGATCATAGTGTGACAGTCAGATGTCAAGGATCATTGAATCATGGTGAGACAGATAGTAGTCAAGGATCACTGGATCATGGTGTGAAGGTCATTAGTCAAGGATCTTTGGATCATGGTGTGACAGTCAGTAGTCAATGATCGCTAGATCATGGTGTGACAGTCAGATGTTAAGGAATATTGGATCATAATGTGACAATCAGAGGCCAAGGATCTTTGGATCATGGTGTGATAGTCAGAGGTCAAGACTCATGGATCATGGTGTGAATCAGATGTCAAGGGTCATTGGATTATGGTGTGACAGTCAGTTGTTAAGGATCATTGGATCATAATGCGACAGTCAGTGTCATGGATCATTGGATCATAATGTGACAGTTAGAGGTCAGTGATCATTGGATTATAGTGTGACAGTCAAAAGTTATGGATCATTGGAGCATTATGCGACAGTTAGATGTCAAGAATCATTGGATTATGGTGTGATATGTAGGAATTCATGGATAATTGGATTATAGTGCGACATTCAGAGGTCAAGAACCATTGGATCATATCGTGACAGACAGCTTTTATGGATCGTTGGATCATGGTGTGACAGGGTCGTTGGATCTTAGTTTGGCAGTCAGATTTCATGGATCATTGTAAATGTAGTGACAGTTAGTAGACAAGGATCACTGGATCATGGTGTGACAGTCAGTAGTCAAGGATCACTGGATCATGGTGTGATAGTCAGTAGTCAAGGAGTGTTGAATCATGGTGTGATAGTCAGAGGTCATGGATCATTTGATCATGGTGAAATAGTCAGTATTTAAGTCAGTATTCAATCTGATAAGGATGCAGACCTCCTATACTTCAAGCCAACTTGATAAACTATCATTCTAACCATTCTTCAAGTCAACCTAATAAAGTATCATTCCACCTGATAAAGTGTTATTTCACCCATACTTCAAGTCAACCTGATAAAGTTCCATTCCACCCACAGTTTAAGTCAATCTGATAAATTTGCAGACCACCTATACTTCAAACCAATTTGATAATGTTTCATTCTAATCATTCTTCAAGTCAACCTGATAAAGTTCCATTCCACCTGAAAATTCAGTTCAACCTGATAAAGTACCATTTCACCCATACTTCAAGTCAACCAGATAAAGTACCGTTCCACCCACAGTTAAAGTCAATCTGATAGATTTGTAGGCCACCTTCACTTCAAGCCAACTTGATATACTATCATTGTAACCATTCTTCAAGTCAACCTAATAAAGTACTATGCCACCCATATTTCAAGTTAACCCGGTAAAGTACTATTCCACCCGAACTTCAAGTCAACCTGATAAAGAGCTAATTCCACCCATACTTCAAGTCAACCTGATAAAGTACCACTTCACCAATACTTCAAGTCATCCTGATGAGGTACCAAGCCACCCATACTTCAAGCCCAAATGAGAAAGTAGCATTTCTACCACACTTTAAGGCAATCTGACCAATTGCCATTTCACCTATACTTCAAGTCATCCCAATGAAGTACCATTCCACCCATACTTAAAGTCAACCTGATAGAGTACCATTTCATCCACAGTTCAAGCCAACTTGATAAAGTACTATTCTACCCGTACTTAAAGTCAATATGATAAAGTACCATTCTAGCTACACTTCAAGTCAATCTATTAATGTCTCATACCACCAATACTTTAAGTCACATGATAAAGAACATTCTATCCATACTTCAAGTCAACCTGATAAAGTACCATTCCACCTATACTTGAAGTCAATCTGGTGAAGTACCATTCCACACATACTTCAAGTGAACTTCATAAAGTACCATTCCACCCATACTTCAAGTCAACCTGATAAAGTGCCATTCCACCCATACTTCAAGTTAACCTGAGAAAATACCATTCCACCCACAGTTAAAGTCAATCCCATAAAGTTGCAGACCTCTTACACTTCAAGCCAACTTGATAAACTACCATCCTAACCATTCTTCAAGTCAACCTGATAAAGTTCCATTCCATCTGAAAATTCAGTTCAACCTGATAAAGTACTATTTCACCCATACTTCAAGTCTACCTGATAAAGTACCACTCCATCCACAGTTAAAGTCAATCTAATAAATTTGCAGACCACCTATACTTCAAGCCTACTTGATATAATATAATTTTAACCATTCTTCAAGTCAACCTAATAAGGTTCCATTCCACCTGATAATTCAATTGAACCTGAGAAAGTATAATTTCACAAATGCTTCAAGTCAACCTGATATAGTACTATGCCACACATACTTCAAGTCAACCCGATAAAGTACCATTCCACCCACACTTCAAATCAATCTGACCAATTGCCATTCTACCAATACTTCAAGTCAACCAGATGAACTACCATTTAAACCACACTTCAAGTCAACCTGATAAAGTACCATACCATCCATATTTCAAGCCAACCTGATAAAGCACCATTTCACTCATACTTTAAGTCATCTGATAAAGTACCAATCCAACCACACTTCAAGTCAATCTGAGAATGTAGCATGCCTCCAATACTTTAAGTCAACCTGATAAAGAACCATTCCACCCATACTTCAAGTCAAACTGATAAAGTATTACTCCACCAGTACTTGAAGTTAACCTGATAAAGCACTATTGTACCTACACTTCAAGTTAATCTGATAAAGTACCATACCACATATATTTCAAGTCAACCTGAAAAAGTACAATTCCACACATATTTCAAGTCAACCTGATAAAGTACCACTCCACGCACGCTTCAAGTCGACCTGATAAAGTACCATTCCATCTATACTTCAAATCAAAGTGATAAAGTGCCATTCCACCCATACTCCAAGTCAACTTGATAAAGTATCATTCCATCTGTACTTTAAGTCAACCTGGAAAGGTACCATTCCTCCCATAATTCGAGCTGATAAAGTAGCATTTCACCGAAAGCTCGTCAACCTGAAAACGTACAGTTCAACCCATATTTCACGTCACCATGATAAAGTACCATTCCACCCACACTTCAAGTCAATCTGATGAAGTACCATTCTACCCATACTTCAAATCAACTTGATAAAGTACCATTCCACCTATACTTCAAGTCAACCTGATGAGGTACCATTCCACTAATACTTCAAGTCAAACTGATAAACTACCATTACACCAATACTTTAAGTAAACCTGATAAAGTCCCATTCCACCTATGGTTCAAGTCAACCTGATAAAATACCATTCCACTTACACTTAAAGTCTGTCTGATAAAGTAAAAGACCACCAATACTTTAAGTCAACTTGATAAACTCCTATTCTACCCATACGACAAAAGAACCTAATAAAGTACCATTCCATCCATATTTCAAACCAACCTGGTAAAGTACCATTTCACCCATGCTTCAAGTCAACATTATGAAGTACCATTGAAGCAGCACTTGGAGTAAACCTCATAAAGTACCATTCCCCCCATACTTCAAGTCAACCTGATAAGGTAATATACCATCTATACTTCAAGTCAACCTAATAAGGAACCATTCTACCCATACCTCAAGTCACCCTGATAAAGTATCATTCCACCTATATATCAAGTCATCCTGAAAAAGTACCATTCCTCCTGTAATTCCAGTCAACCTGATAAAGTGCCATTGCACCCATACTTCAAGTCAACCTGATAAAGTGCCATTACACACATACTTCGAGTCAACCCGATAAAGTACCACTCCACCTACAGTTAAAGTCAATCTGATAAAGTAGCAGACCACCTATATTTCAAGCTAACTTGATAAACTATCATTCTACCCATTCTTCAAGTCAACCTAATAAAGTACCATTCCATCCATACGTCAATTCAATCCCATAAAGTACCATTTCCCCCACACTTCAAGTCAGTCTGACCAAGTACCATTCCACCTATACTTCAAGTCAACCCAGTGAAGTATCATTGCACCCATACTTCAAGTCAACCTGATAAAGTACCGTTTCATGCACAGTTCAATTCAACCTGATAAAGTGCAATTCTACCCATCCTTCAAGCTAATCTGATATAGTTCCATTCCAGCTACACTTCAAGTCACTCTGATAATGTCTCATACCACCAATACTTTAAGTCATCCTAATAAAGAACCATTCTACCCATACTTCAATTCAACCTGTTATAGTACCATTCCAGCTATACTTCAAGTCAATCTGGTGAAGTACCATTCACTCATACTTCAAGTCAACCTGATAAAGTAAGATTCTACCCACATTTAAAGGCAATCAGATAACATTACAGACCACCTATACTTCAAGCCAACTTGATAAGCTATCATTCTAACCATTCTTCAAGTCAACCTAATAAAGTACCTTTTCACCTGATAATTTAATTCAATCTGATAAAGTACTATTTCACCTATACTTTAAGTAACCTAATAAAGTATCATTCCACCCACAGTTGAAGTCAATCTGACAAAGTTGCAGACCACCTATACTTCAAGCTAACTTGATAAACTATCATTCTAACCATTCTTCAAGTCAACCTAATATAGTACCATTCCACCTGATATTTCAATTTAACCCAATAAAGTAAAAGTTCATCTATACTTCAAGTCAACCTGATAAAGTTCTATGCCACCCATACTTCAAGTCAACCCGATAAAGTACCATTCCACTCACTCTTCAAGACAATCTGACCAAGTACCATTCCACCTGTAGTTTAAGTTAACTTAGTGAAGTACCATTCCCCCGGTACTTCATGTCAACCTGATAAAGTAACATTTTATCCACAGTTCAGTTCAACCTGATAAAGTACCATTCCACCCACATTTGAAGTCAATCTGATAATGTACCATTCCACCCACATTTCAAGTTAATCTGATAATGTAGCATACCAACAATACTTTAAGCCAACCTGATAAAGTACCATTCCACAGACACTTAAGTCAATCTGACAAAGTATCATACCACCAATACTTCAAGTCAACCTGATAATGAACCATTCTACCCATACTTAAAGTCACCCTAATAAAGTATCATTCCACCTATACTCTAATTCAACCTGAAAAAGTACCATTCCTCTCATAATTCAATTCAACCTAATGAAGTAACATTTCACCCACGCTTCAAGTCAACCTGAAAAAGTACCATTCCACCAATCCTTCAAGTCAATCTGATATTGTACCAGTCGACCATACTTCAAGTCAACCTAATAAAGTACCATTTCATCCACAGTTCAATTCGACCTGATAAAGTGCCATTCTACCCATCCTTCAAGTTAATCTGATAAAGTACAATTCCAGCTACACTTCAAGTCAATCTGATAAAGTCTCATACCACCATTACTTTAAGTCACCCTAATAAAGAACCATTCTACCCATACTTCAAGTTAACCTGTTATAGTACCATTCCAGCTATACTTCAAGTCAATCCGGTGAAGTACCATTCCAGCCATACTTCAAGTGAACTTGATAAAGTACCATTCCACCCATACTTAAAGTCAAGCTGATAAAATACCATTCCACCCACAGTTGAAAGCAATCAGATAACGTTGCAGACCACCTATACTACATGCCAGCTTGATAAACTATCATTCTAATTATTCTTCAAGTCAACCTGATAAAATGCCATTCCACCTGATAATTCAACTTCATCTGATAAAGTACTATTTCACCTATACTTCAAGTAACCTAATAAAGTATCATTCCACCCACAGTTGAAGTCAATCTGACAAAGTTGCAGACCACCTACACTTTAAGCTAACTTGATAAACTATCATTCTAACCATTCTTCAAGTCAACCTAATATAGTACCATTCCACCTGACAATTAAATTTAACTTGATAAAGTAAAATTTCACACATACTTCAAGTCAACCTGGTAAAGTTCTATGCCACCCACACTTCAAGTCAACTGGATAAAGTGCCATTCCATTCACACTTCAAGACAATCTGACCAAGTACCTTTCCACCTGTAGTTCAAGCTAACTTGGTGAAGTACCATTCCACCCATACTTCATGTCAAGCTGATAAAGTAACATTTCATCCACAGTTCAGGTCAAACTTATAAAGTACCCTTCCACTCACACTTCAAGTCAATCTGATAAAGTAACATACCACCTCTACTTCAAGTCAACCTGATAAAGAACCATTCTACCCATACTTCAAGTCAACCAGATAAAATACCTTTTCACCTATACTTCAAATCAACCTGAAAAAGTACCATTTCACCCATATTTCAAGTCAACTTGTTCAGTAGAGTTTCACCCATACTTCAAGTCAACCTGATAAATTACCATTCCATCCATACTTCATGTCAACCTGATGAAATACCATTCCACCCACACTTCAAGTCAACCTGAGAAAGTTGCATTTCACCTATACTTTAAGTCAACCTGATGAAGTACCATTCCAATCATACTTCAAATCAACCTGATCCAGTGCCATTCCACCCATTCTTCAAGTCAACCTGATAAAGTACCATTCCATACACAATTAATGTCAATCAGATAAAGTAACAGACCACCTATACTTCAAGTGAACATGACAAACTACCATTCTACCCATTCTTAAAGTCACCCTGATAAAGTACCATTCCACTCATATTTCAATTCAACCTGATAAAGTACCATTTCACCCATCCTTGAAGTCAACCTGATAAAGTACCATTTGAGCAGTACTTCAAGTCAACCTGATAAAGTATCATTCCAATCACTCTTCAACTCAACCTGAAAAAGTAAGATTCCACTTATACAACAAGTCACTCTGATAAAGTACCATTCCACCCATACTTGAAGTCAACCTGATAACTTACCATTTCACCCATAATTCAAGTGAACCTGATAAAGTATCATGGCATCTCTACTTCAAGTCACCCTGATGAAGTACCGTTTCACCCATACTTCAAGTCAAACTGATAAAGTACCATTCCACCTATACTTTAAGTCAACCTGAAAAAGTACCATTCCTGCCATTTTTCAAGTCAAACTTATAAAGTAACATTTCACATACACTTCATGTCAACCTGATAAAGTACCATTCCATCCATACTTTAAGTTAACCTTATGAATTACTACTCCACTCACACTTCAAGTCAACTTGATAAATTACCATTCCACTAACACTTCTACTCAACCTAAAAAAGTAAAATTCTACCTATACTATAAGTCACCCTTCAAGTAAACCTAAAAAGTACCATATCACCCATACTTCAGGTTAACCTGATAAAGTACCAAGGCATCCATACTTCAATTCACCCTGGTAAAGTACGATTTCACCCATAATTCAAGCGAACCTGATAGACTACTACTCCATCCTCACTTCATTTCATTCTGATAAAGTAACATACCACCTATACTTAAAGTCAACGTGATAAAGAAACATTCTACCCATACCTCAAGTCAACCTGATGAAGTATCATGTCACCCTCACTTCAGGTCAACTTGATAAAGTCCTATTCCATCCACACTTCAAGTCATTCTGATATAGTAACATACCATCTATACTTCAAGTCAACATGATAAAGAACCATTCTACCCATACTTCAAGTCAACCTGATAAGGTACCATTCCACCTATACTTCAAGTCAACCTCAACAAGTACCATTCCACCCATATTTCAAGTCAACCTGATAAAGCACCAATCTAACGATACTTCAAGTGACCCTGATAAAGAACCATTCCTACCATACTTAAAGTCAATCTGATAAAGTACCATTCCACTCATATTTCAAGTCAATCTGACAATGTAGCATACCACCAAATACTTCAAGTCAGCCCATAAGAAGATATTAAACCCATACTTCAAGTCAATCTGATTAAGTACCATTCTACCTATAGTGATAAAGTTCAATTCCACCCATACTTCAAGTCAACCTGATAAAGTGACATTTCACCCGTAATCCAAGCAAACCTGATAAAGTGTCATTCCACCCACATTTCAAGTTCACTTGAAAATATCATGCCACCGACATTAAATTCAATGTGTTAAAGTAGCAGATCACCTATACTTTAAGTCAACTAGATAAACTACAATTTTATCCATACTTCAGATCAACTGAATAATGTGTCATTCCATCCATACTTTAGTTCAACCTGATAAAGTGCCATTTCACCAATGCTTTAAGTCAACTTGATAAGGTACCATTCCACCAGTACTTGAAGTCTATCTGATAAAGAACTATTCCACCCACACTTCAAGTAAATCTGATAAAGTAACATACAACGCATACTTAATGTCAACCAGATAAAGAACCATTCTACCCATACATCAAGTCAACCTGATAAAGTACCATTCCATCTATACTTTAAGTAAACCTGAAAAAGTACCATTACATCCATATTTCAAGTCAAACTGATAAAGTACCATTCCACCCACACTTCAAGTCAATCTGATAAGGTACCATTCCATCCATACTTCAAGTCACCGTTTCTTCAAGTCAACCTGATAAAGTACCATTCCACCCACAGTCAAAGTCAATCTCATAAAGTAGCAGACCAACTATACTTCAAGTCACCTCGATAAACCATCATTCTACCCATTCTTCAAGTTTACGTAATAAAGTACCATTCTACTCACACTTCAATTCAACGTGATAAAGTAACATTTCACCCATACTTCAAGTCAACCTGATAAATTGCTATGCCACCCATACTTCATGTCAACCCGATAAAGTACCATTCCACCCACGCTTCAAGTCAATCTCACGAAGTACCATTCCACTCAAACTTCAAATGAACCTGATAAAGTACCACAGTTCTAGTTAACCAGATAAAGTAACATTCCACCCATACTTTAAGTCAGGCTCTTAATATACCATTCCACCCACATTTCAAGTCATCCTGATAAAATCTCATTCCACCCATTTTTCAAGTCAACCTGATAAAATGCCATTCCATCCACGCTTAAAGTCAATCTGATAAAGAAGTAGACCACCTATACTTCAAGTCAACTTGATAAACTCCCATTCTACCCATACTTAAAATCAACCCAATAAAGTACAATTCCATTCATACTTCAATTCAATATGATAAAGTACCATTTCCTCCATACTTCAGGTCAACCTGATGAAGTACCATTCCACCCAAACTTCAAGTCAACCTGAAAAAGTACCATTCCACTCACATTTCAAGTCAACCTGATAGAGCACCATTCCCTCCATATTTCAAGTTAACCTGGTTAAGTACCATTTCACCCATACTTCAAGTCATCCTGATGAAGCATAAAGCCACCCATACTTAAATTCAACCTGAGAAAGAAGCATTTCACCCACACTTCAAGGTAATCTGACCAAGCACCATTCCACCTATACTTCAAGTAAACCTGATAAAGCGCCATTCCACCCACATTTCAAGTCAACCTGAAAAAATACCATTACACCGACATTAAAGTCAATCTGCTTAAGTAGCAGACCACCTATACTTGAAGTCAACTTGATAAACTACCATTCGACCCATACTTCAAATCAACCTAACAAAATACCATTCCATGAAACACTTTCATTCATCCTGATAAAGTACCATTTTATCCATACTTAAAGTCAACATGATAAAGTACCATTCCAGCGGTAGAAGTCAATCTGACAAAGTGCCACTCCACCCACAGTTCAGGTCAATCTGATAAAATTTCATATAACCTAAGCCTCATGTCAATCTGATAAAGAACCATTCTACCTATACTTCAAGTCAACCTGATAAAGTACCATGCCATGTATACTTTAAGTCAACCTGAAAAAGTAAGATTCCTCCCATATTTCAAGTCAACCTGATGTAGCAGCATTTCACGCACAGTTCAAGTCAACCTGATAAAGAACCATTCTATCCATACTTCAAGTCAACCTGATGAAGTACCATTCCACCTACTTTTCAAGTCAGCCTGATAAAGTGCCATTCCACCCACACTTCAAATCAATCTGAAAAAGTAGTATTCCACTTACACTTCAAGTCAACCTAATGAAATACCATTCCACCCATACTTCAGTTCAACTTGATAAAGCACCATTTCACCCATACTTCAAGTCAACCTGATAAAGTATCATTCCACCCACACTTCAAGTCAACCTGATAAAGTACCATTCTACCCACACTTTAAGTCAATCTGACCAAGTACCATTCCACCTAAAGTCAACCAGATAAAGTACCAAGTCACTTATACTTCAAGTCAACCTGATAAAGTACCATTCTACCCACACTTCCACTCTGAAAAAATAAATTTCTGAAACTGAAAAAATAAATTTCTACCTATACTACAAGTCACCCTGATAAAGTATCATTCCACCCATACTTTAAGTCAACCTGATAAAGTACCATTTTACCCATACTTCAAGTTAACTTGATAAAGTACTATGGCATCCATACTTCATGTCACCCTGATAAAGTACCATTTCACCCATACTTCAAGTCAACCTGATAAAGTACCATTCCACCAGTACTTGATGTCAACCTGATGAAGAGCCATTCCATCCATACTTCAGGTCAACTTGATAAAGTGCCATTCCACCCATACTTCAAGTCAAACTGATAAAGTACCATTACACCCACACTTCAAGTCAGTCTGAAAATGCAGCATACCACCAATACTTTAAGTCAACCTAATAAAGTATCTTTTCACCCATACTTCGAGTAAATCTGAAAAAGTACCATTCCATCCATATTTTAAGTCAGCCTGATAAAGTGCCACTCCCCCCATTCTTCAAGTCAACCTGATAAAGTATCATTCCACCCACAGTTAAAGTCAATCTGATAAAGTAGGAGACTACCTGCACTTGAAGCCAACTACATAAACTACCATTGCACCTATTCTTCGAGTCAACCTAATACAGTACCATTCCATCCACATTTCTATTCAACCTAATAAAGTAATATTTCACCCATACCTTAAGTCAATCTGACAAAGTACCATTCCACCTATACTTTAAGTCAGCCTGATGAAATACCATTCCACCCATACTTCAAGTCAACCTGATAAAATACCATTTCATCCACAGTTCAATTTAACCTGATAAAGTACCATTCCACCTATACTTCAAGTCAGCCTGATGAAATACCATTCCACCCATACTTTAAGTCAACCTGATAAAATACCATTTCATCCACAGTTCAATTTAACCTGATAAAGTACCATTCCACCATACTTCAAGTCAATCTCATAATTCCACCCACATGGTGGTAGCAGACCACCTATATTTCAAGCCAACTTGATAGAACTATCATTCTACACATTCTTCAAGTCAACTTGATAAAGTGCCATTCCACCCATACTTTAAATCAACCTGATAAAATAATATTCCACCCACGCTTCAAGTCAACCTTATAAAGTCAATATGATAAAGAAGCAGACCACCTATACTTCAAGTCAACTTGATAAACACTTATTCTGCCCATAACTCAAATCAACCTAATAAAGCACCATTCCCTCCATACTTCAGTTCAACCTGATGAAGTACCATTTCACTCATATTTCAAGTCGACCTGATAAAGTATCATTTCATCCACAGTTCAAGTCAACCTGATAAAGTACCATTCTACCCATACTTCAAGTCAATCTGATAAAGTACCATTTCAGCTAAACTTCAAGTCAATCTGATAATGTCTCATACTACCAATACTTTAAGTCAATCTGATAAAGTACCATTCCACCCAAATTTCTAGTCAAAATGAAAAAGTACCATTCCACCCACATTTTAAGTCAACCTGATAAACTACCATTCCACCCATACTTCAAGTCAACCTGATATAGTACCATTTTACCTATACTTCAAGATAACCTGATATAGTACCATTTTACCTATACTTCAAGGTAACCTGATATAGTACCAATTTACCTATACTTCAAGCCAACCTGATATAGTACCATTTCACCTATACTTCAAGTCATCCTGATGAATTACCAAGCCACTCATACTTAAAATCAAACTCAGAAAGTAGCATTTCACCCACAATTCAAGGCAATCTGACCAAGTACCATTCCACCTATACCTCAAGTCAACCTAATGAAGTACCATTCCACCCATACTTCAAGTCAACCTGATAAAGTATCATTTCATCCACAGTTCAAGTCAACCTAATAAAGTGCCATTCTACCCATGGTTCAAGTCAATCTGACAGAGTACCATTCCCGCTGCACTTCAAGTCAATCTGATAATTTCTCATACCACCAATACCTTAAGTCAACCTGAAGAAGAACCATTTTACCCATACTTCAAGTCAACCTGATAAAAGTGCGATTCCAGCAATACTTCAAGTCAGTCTGGTGAAGTACCATTCCACACATACTTCCAGTGAACTTGATAAAGTACCATTCATCCCATTCCTCAAATCAAACTGATGAAGTGCCATTCCCCCCATACTTTAAGTCAACCTGATAAAGTACCATTCCACCGACAGTTAAAGTCAATCTGATAAAGCAGAAAACCACCTATACTTTAAGTCAACTTGATAAACTATCATTCTAACCATTCTTCAAGTCAACCTAATAAAGTACAACTCCACCCATACTTCAATTCAATCTGATAAAGCACTATTTCACCCATACTTCAAGTCAACCTGATAATGTAACGTTCCACCAGTAACTGAAGTCAACCTGATAAAGTACTAGGCCATCCACACTTCAAGTCAATCTGATAAAGTAACATCCCAACTATACTTCAAGTCAGCCTGATATTCCACCCATATTTCAAGTCAACCTAATAAAGTACCCTTCCACCCACAATTCAACCTGATAAAGTACCATTCCATCCATACTTGAAGTGAAAATGATAAAGTACCATTCCATCCATACTTCAAGTCAACCTGATAAAGTACCATTCCACCCACACTTCAAGTCAATATGAAAAGTACCATACCACGTACACTTCAAGTCAACCTTTTAAAGTATCATTCCACCCATACTTCAAGTCAACCTGATAAGGTACCATTCCACCCACTCTTTACGTCACCCTGATAAAGCATCACTCCACCCACACTTCAAGTCAATCTTATAGTGTAGCATACCACCAACACTTTAAGTCAACGTGATAAGAAACAATTCTACCCATACTTCAAGTCAACCTGATAAAGTACCATTCCACCCATCCTGCAAGTCAACCTGATAAAGTGCTATTGCACCCATACTTCAAGTTAACCTGATAAAGTGCCATTGCACCCATACATCTAGTCAACCTGGTAAAGTACCATTCCACCCAGAGTTAAAGTCGATCTGATAAAGTAGCAGACCACCTACATTTCAAGCTACCTTGAAAAACTATCATTCTACCCATTCTTCAAGTCGACCTAATAAAGTACCGTTTTACCCATACTTCAGTTCATCCTGATAAAGTACCATTTCACCCATACTTCAATTCAACCTGTTAAAGTACAATTCCACCAGTAATTGAAGTCAACCTGATAAAGGAAAATTCCACCCACACATCAAGTAAATCTGATAAAGTAACATACCACTTATACTTTAATTCAACCTGATAATGAACCATTCTATCCATACTTCAAGAGAAACTGATAAAGTACCATTCCATCTATACTTCAAGTAAACCTGAAAAAGTACCATTCCATCCATATTTGAAGTCAACCTGATAAAGTACCATTCCATCCATATTTGAAGTCAACCCGATAAAGTACCATTCCATCCATACTTTAAGTCAAAGTGATAAAGTGCCACTCCACTCATTCTTCAAGTCAACATGATAAAGTATCATTTCATCTGATAAAGTAGAAGACTACCTATACTTCAAGCCAGCTTTATAGACTATCATTCTACCCATTCTTCAAGTCAACCTGATAAAGTACCATTCCACCCAAGCTTCAAGTCAATCTGACCAAGTACCATTCCACCTATACTTCAAGTCAGCCTGATGAAGTACCATTCCACCCATACTTCAAGTCAACCTGATAATGTACCATTCCACTCACTCTTTACATCATCCTGATAAAGTAACATTCCACCAATACTTCAAGTCAAGCTGGTAAGTACCATTCCACCCACACTTTAAAGCAACCTTGTAAAGTACCATTCCAACCACATTTCCAGTCAACATGACAATGTACCATTCCACCCATAATTCAAGCGAATCTGTAAAAGTACCATTTCATCCACACTTCAGGTCAATCTGATAAAGTACCATTCCACACACACTTCAAGTCAATTTGATAAAGTACCACTCCACCCACACTTCAAGTCATTCTAATAATGTAGCATACCACCAATACTTTAAGTCAACCTGATAAAGAACCATTCTACCCATACCTCGTCAATCTGATAGAGTACCATTCCACCTATACTTCAAGCCAACCTGATAAAGTACCATTCCATCCATACTTCAAGTCAACCTGATAAAGTGCCATTGCACTCATACTTCAAGTTAACGCAATAAAGTGCCACTGCACCCATGCTTTAAGTCAACCTGATAAAGTACCATTCCACCAATTGTTAAAGTAAATCTGATAAAGTAGCAGACCACCTATATTTCAAGCCAACTTAATAAACTATCATTCTACCCATTTTTCAAGTCAACCTAATAAAGTACCATTTCACCCATACTTCAGTTCGACCTGATAAAGTACCATTTCACCCATACTTCAATTCAACCTGATAAAGTACAATTCCACTAGTAATTGAAGTCAACCTGATAAAGAACTATTCCACCCGCACATCAAGTAAATCTGATATAGTAACATACCAATCATAAATCAATTCAACCTGATAAAGAGCCTTTCTATCCATACTTCAAGTGAACCTGATAAAGCACCATTCCACCTATACTTCAAGTAAACCTGAAAAATTACTATTCCATCCATATTTCAAGTCAACCTGATAAAGTTCCATTCCTCCCACACCCCAAGTCTACCTGATAAAGTACCATTCCATCCGTACTTCAAGTCAAAGTGATAAAGTGCTATTCCACCCATTCTTCAAGTTAACCTGAAAAAGTGCTATTCCACCTACACTTAAGTAAAATTGATAAAGCACCATTTCACCCATACTTCAAGTCATCCTGATGATGTACCATGCCAACCGTTGGCATAATTCAAGTTGACCAGATAAAGTGACATTTCACTCACACTTTAAGCCAATCTGACCAAGTATCATTCCACCTATACTTGAATTCAACCTGATGAAGTACCATTCCACCTATACTTAAAGTTAATCTGGTGAAGTGCCATTCCACACATACTTCCAGTGAACTTGATAAAGTACCATTCATCCCATACTTCAAATCAACCTGATAAAATGCCATTCTACCTAGTTAAAGTCAATCTGTTAAGTAGCAAATCACCTATACTTTAAGCCAACTTGATAAACTATCATTCTAACATTCTTCAAGTCAACCAAATAAGGTACCATTTCACTCATACTTCAATTCAACCTGATAAAGTACCATTCTATCCATACTTCGAGTCAAACTGATAAAGTACCATTCCACACACACCATGTCAATCGGATAAAGTTCCATTCCACGCATACTTCAAGTGAACTTGATAAAGTACCATTCCACCCATACTCCAAGTGAACCTGATAAAGTACCATTCCATCCATACTTCAAGTCAAACTGATAAAGTACCATTCCACCTACACTTCAAGTCAATATGATAAAGTACCATACCATCTATACTTCAAGTCAACCTGACAAAGTACCATTCCACTCACTCTTCAAGTCATCCTGATAAAGTAGAATTCCACCCACACTTCAATTTAAAGTGATAAATTACCATTCCACCCACACTTCAATCCAACCTAATAAAGTACCATTCCAACCACACTTCAAGTCAACCTGATAATGTACCATTACATCTATACTTTAAGTGAATCTGAAAAAGTACCATTCCAACCACACTTCAAGTCAACCTGATAAATTTCCAATCCACCCACATTTCAAGTCAAGCTAAGAAAGTACCATTCACCGACACTTCAAGTCAATCTGATAAAGTGCCATTTCACCTAAACTTTAAGTTAATCTGATAAAGTACCATACCATCTACACTTCAAGTCAACCTGATAAAGAACCATTCTACCCATACTTGAAGTCAGCCTAATGAAGTACTATTCCACCCATACTTCATGTCATACTGATAGAGTACCATTCTACCCATACTTTGATCCAATCTGATAATGTACCATTTATCCTATACTTTATGTCAGTCTGATAAACTACCATTCCACCCATACTTCATGATTAACCCGATAAAGTATTATTCTAGCGAAACTTCAAGTCAATCTGATAAAGTACCATTCCACCCACAGTTTAAGTCGACCTGATAAAGTTCAATTCCACCCATACTTCAAGTCCATCTGATAAAATGATGTTCCACTCATACTTCAATTCAACCTGATTATGTGCTATTCCACCAATACCTCAAGTCAATTTGATAAAGTGCCATTCCACCCCTATTTCAAGTCAAACAGGGGGAGCAGGGGGCTAGATATCCTCCATATACTTTTCACTTTTCCAGTAGAGGGAACAGAAAAGAGGGGCCAATTGAGGATATTCCCTCTAAGGCTCAATCCTTTACTCTTGAAGCTACCTCGTTAACAATGGAAATGACAAATATGTATGAAATAAATGTCGAAAACAAAGATAATGATATGAATATTAATGATGATAATAATATGATTGATAATGGTAATATGATTATCATTACTACTGTTATCATTATCATCATAAAAATGATAATAATAATAATATTGATGATTATAATAATAATAATAATGATAATAATAATAATGATAATAATAATAATGATAATAATAATAATAATAATAATAATAATAATAATAATAATAATAATAATAATAATAATAATAATAATAATAATAATGATAATGATAACAATAATGATAATACTACTACTACTACTACTACTACTACTACTACTACTAATAATAATAATAATAATAATAATGATAATGATAATAATAATAATAATAATAATAATAATAATAATAATAATAATAATAATAATAATAATAATAATAATAAAAATAATAATAATTATTATTATTATTATCATTATTGTTATAATAATTATTATGATTATAATATTTATCATTACCATCAGTGTCATTGTTATCATTACTACTTTTCTTACTATCGTCATTATATTAATGAGGATTATTATCATTACTTTCATCACAATTATTGTTATCAATATTATCATAACTATCATTAGTATTTTAATTATAAGAAGAATGACGTCACAACGTACCATCAAACTCTCCATATAGTACAACAAACCAAGGCCACGAGCTGTGATGGGCTAGTCCACTCTGACGGTTTCTTCTGAGTGTACTCTTACCACAGCTTCCTGTAGAGGAGAGAAGGAAGAAGTTAGGGTGTTGTGCACAGCTGGTAAGTGTGTTCATGTACTTTGAGAAGGTGATGATTTCAGCATCAACAGTGAGGGAAGGATTGGCAGTCCCTGTACAGAAAAAATATGATAGGTTCAGGATCAATGAAATGAAGGAAGGGCTATCAAAGCTTACACAGAAACGCTGGTATAGTTCATCATGCACAACGAAGGATGTACAGGCCCGCTCTCTACTCTAAGGCAGGGATGGTCATAACCAAAAGTGAATGGATGATGGTCATAGCATCAAGAGTGAAGGAGGGATGGTCATAGCACCAAGAGTGAAGGAGGGATGGTCATAGCACCAAGAGTGAAGGAGGGATGGTCATAGCATCAACAGTGAAGGAGGGATGGTCATAGCATCAACAGTGAAGGAGGGATGGTCATAGTATCAACAGTGAAGGAGGGATGGTCATAGCATCAACAGTGAAGGAGGGATGGTCATAGCACCAAGAGCGAAGGAGGGATGGTCATAGCACCAAGAGTGAAGGAGGGATGGTCATAGCATCAACAGTGAAGGAGGGATGGTCATAGCATCAACAGTGAAGGAGGGATGGTCATAGCACCAAGAGTGAAGGAGGGATGGTCATAGCATCAACAATGAAGGAGGTATGGTCATAGCACCAAGAGTGAAGGAGGGATGGTCATAGCATCAACAATGAAGGAGGTATGGTCATAGCACCAAGAGTGAAGGAGGGATGGTCATAGCATCAACAGTGAAGGAGGTATGGTCATAGCACCAAGAGCGAAGGAGGGATGGTCATAGCACCAAGAGTGAAGGAGGGATGGTCATAGCATCAACAGTGAAGGAGGGATGGTCATAGCACCAAGAGCGAAGGAGGGATGGTCATAGCACCAAGAGTGAAGGAGGGATGGTCATAGCATCAACAGTGAAGGAGGGATGGTCATAACACCAAGAGTGAAGGAGGGATGGTCATAGCATCAACAGTGAAGGAGGGATGGTCATAGCATCAACAGTGAAGGAGGGATGGTCATAGCACCAAGAGTGAAGGAGGGATGGTCATAGCATCAACAGTGAAGGAGGGATGGTCATAGCACCAAGAGTGAAGGAGGGATGGTCATAGCATCAACAGTGAAGGAGGGATGGTCATAGCACCAAGAGTGAAGGAGGGATGGTCATAGCATCAACAGTGAAGGAGGGATGGTCATAGCATCAACAGTGAAGGAGGGATGGTCATAGCACCAAGAGTGAAGGAGGGATGGTCATAGCATCAACAATGAAGGAGGTATGGTCATAGCACCAAGAGTGAAGGAGGGATGGTCATAGCATCAACAATGAAGGAGGGATGGTCATAGCATCAACAGTGAAGGAGGGATGGTCATAGCACCAAGAGTGAAGGAGGGATGGTCATAGCATCAACAATGAAGGAGGGATGGTCATAGCATCAACAGTGAAGGAGGGATGGTCATAGCATCAACAGTGAAGGAGGGATGGTCATAGCATCAACAGTGAAGGAGGGATGGTCATAGCATCAACAGTGAAGGAGGGATGGTCATAGCATCAACAGTGAAGGAGGGATGGTCATAGCACCAGCAGTGAAGGAGGGATGGTCATAGCACCAAAAGTGAAGGAGAGATGGTCATAGCACCAAGAGTGAAGGAAGGACTGTCATAGCAACAACAGTGAAGGAATGATGGTCATAGCATCAACAGTGAAGGAGGGATGGTCATAGCATCAACAGTGAAGGAAATAACCGGTATAGACCCCGTTGCTCACCATTGTGAGACGAAGGGTATTCGAGTAATTAGTATTTCGAATAGTTGTTTCCTATTATACAGTCCCATAGCCTAACGGTTGGCATGCCTGCCTCTTGCACAGGGGTCCCGGGTTCGATCCTGCCTGTTGGAGGTTTGTATGATATATATATATATATGTATATATATATATATATATATATTTTTTTTTTATTATTATTTTGCTTTGTCGCTGTCTCCCGCGTTTGCGAGGTAGCGCAAGGAAACAGACGAAAGAAATGGCCCAACCCACCCCCATACACATGTATATACATACACGTCCACACACGCAAATATACATACCTATACATCTCAATGTACACATATATATACACACACAGACACATACACATATACCCATGCACACAATTCACACTGCCTTTATTCATTTCCATCGCCACCTCGCCACACATGGAATACCATCCCCCTCCCCCCTCAAGTGTGCGAGGTAGCGCTAGGAAAAGACAACAAAGGCCCCATTCGTTCACACTCATGCAATAATGCCCGAAACCACAGCTCCCTTTCCACATCCAGGCCCCACACTCCTTTCCATGGTTTACCCCAGACGCTTCACATGCCCTGATTCAATCCACTGACAGCACGTCAACCCTGGTATACCACATCGATCCAATTCACTTTATTCCTTGCCCTCCTTTCACCCTCCTGCATGTTCAGGCCCCGATCACTCAAATCTTTTCACTCCATCTTTCCACCTCCAATTTGGTCTCCCACTTCTCCTCGTTCCCTCCACATCCGACACATATATCCTCTTGGTCAATCTTTCCTCACTCATTCTCTCCATGTGCCCAAACCATTTCAAAACACCCTCTTCTGCTCTCTCAACCACGCTCTTTTTATTTCCACATATCTCTCATACCCTTAAATTACTTACTCGATCAAACCACCTCACACCACACATTGTCCTCAAACATCTCATTTCCAGCACATCCACCCTCCTGCGCACAACTCTATCCATAGCCCAGGCCTCGCAACCATACAACATTGTTGGAACCACTATTCCTTCAAACATACCCATTTTTGCTTTCCGAGATAATGTTCTCGACTTCCACACATTCTTCAAGGCTCCCAGGATTTTCGCCCCCTCCCCCACCCTATGATTCACTTCCGCTTCCATGGTTCCATCCGCTGCCAGATCCACTCCCAGATATCTAAAACACTTTACTTCCTCCAGTTTTTCTCCATTCAAACTTACCTCCCAATTGACTTGACCCTCAACCCTACTGTACCTAATAACCTTGCTCTTATTCACATTTACTCTTGTACTAAGAATATATGGTGTGGGAGGCAATTTGTTAGAAGCAGTGAAAAGTTTTTATCGAGGATGTAAGGCATGTGTACGTGTAGGAAGAGAGGAAAGTGATTGGTTCTCAGTGAATGTAGGGTTGCGGCAGGGGTGTGTGATGTCTCCATGGTTCTTTAATTTGTTTATGGATGGGGTTGTTAGGGAGGTGAATGCAAGAGTTTTGGAAAGAGGGGCAAGTATGAAGTCTGTTATGAATGAGAGAGCTTGGGAAGCGAGGCAGTTGTTGTTCGCTGATGATATATATATATATATATATATATATATATATATATATATATATATATATATATATATATATATATATATATATATATATATATATTTTTTTTTTTTTTTTTCTTTTTCATTTTCCTTTGTCACTGTCTCCAGCGTTTGCGAGGTAGCGCAAGGAAACAGACGAAAGAAATGGCTCAACCCACACCCATACACATGTATATACATACACGTCCACACACGCAAATATACATACCCATACATCTCAATGTACACATATATATACACACACAGACACATACATATATACACATGCACACAATTCACACTGTCTGCCTATTATTCATTCCCATCGCCACCTCGCCACACATGGAATAACATCCCCCTTCCCCCTCATATGTGCGAGGTAGCGCTAGGAAAAGACATCAAAGAACCCATTCGTTCACACTCAGTCTCTAGCTATCATGCAATAATGCCCGAAACCACAGCTCCCTTTCCACATCCAGGCCCCACAGAACTTTCCATGGTTTACCCCACACGCTTCACATGCCCTGATTCAATCCATTGACAGAACGTCGACCCCAGTATACCACATCGATCCAATTCACTCTATTCCTTGCCCTCCTTTCACCCTCCTGCATGTTCAGGCCCCGATCACTCAAAATCTTTTTCACTCCATCTTTCCACCTCCAATTTAGTCTCCCACTTCTCCTCGTTCCCTCCACCTCAGACACATATATCTTCTTGGTCAATCTTTCCTCACTCATTCTCTCCATGTGACCAAACCATTTCAAAACACCCTCTTCTGCTCTCTCAACCACGCTCTTTTTATTTCCACACATCTCTCTTACCCTTACATTACATACTCGATCAAACCACCTCACACCACATATTGTCCTTAACCATCTCATTTCCAGCACATCCACCCTCCTGCGCACAACTCTATCCATAGCCCAGGCCTCGCAACCATAAAACATTTTTGGAACCACTATTCCTTCAAACATAGCCATTTTTGCTTTCGGAGGTAATGTTCTCGACTTCCACACATTCTTCAAGGCTCCCAGGATTTTCGCCCCCTCCCCCACCCTATGACTTACTTCCGCTTCCATGGTTCCATCCGATGCCAGATCCACTCCCAGATATCTAAAACACTTTACTTCCTCCAGTTTTTCTCCATTCAAACTTACCTCCCAATTGACTTGACCCTAAACCCTACTGTACCTAATAACCTTGCTCTTATTCACATTTACTCTTAACTTTCTTCTTTCACACACTTTACCAAACTCAGGCACCAGCTTCTGCAGTTTCTCACATGAATCAGCCACCAGCGCTGTATCATCAGGGAACAACAACTGACTCACTTCCTAAGCTCTCTCATCCCCAACAGACTGCATACTTGCCCCTCTTTTCAAAACTCTTGCATTCACCTCCCTAAGAACCCCATCCATAAACAAATTAAACAACCATGGAGACATCACACACCCCTGCCGCAAACCTACATTCACTGAGAACCAATCACTTTCCTCTCTTCCTACACGTACACATGCCTTACATCCTCGATAAAAACTTTTCACCGCTTCTAACAACTAGCCTCCCGCACCATATATTCTTAGTACCTTCCACAGAGCATCTCTATCAACTCTATCATATGCCTTCTCCAGGTCCATAAATGCTACATACAAATCCATTTGCTTTTGAAAGTATTTCTCACATATATTCTTTAAAGCAAACACCTGATCCACACATCCTCTACCACTTCTGAAACCACACTGCTCTTCCCCAATCTGATGATCTGTACATGCCTTCACCCTCTCAATCAATACCCTCCCATATAATTTACCAGGGATATATATATATATATATATATATATATATATATATATATATATATATATATATATATATATATATATATATATACATATATATATATATATATATATATATATATATATATATATATATATATATATATATATATATATATATATATATATATATATTATCTCGGAAAGCAAAAATGGGTATGTTTGAAGGAATAGTGGTTCCAACAATGTTGTATGGTTGCGAGGCGTGGACTATGGATAGAGTTGTGCACAGGAGGATGGATGTGCTGGAAATGAGATGTTTGAGGACAATGTGTGGTGTGAGGTGGTTTGATCGAGTAAGTAACGTAAGGGTAAGAGAGATGTGTGGAAATAAAAAGAGCGTGGTTGAGAGGGCAGAAGAGGGTGTTTTGAAATGGTTTGGTCACATGGAGAGAATGAGTGAGGAAAGATTGACCAAGAGGATATATGTGTCGGAGGTGGAGGGAACGAGGAGAAGAGGGAGACCAAATTGGAGGTGGAAAGATGGAGTGAAAAAGATTTTGTGTGATCGGGGCCTGAACATGCAGAAGGGTGAAAGGAGGGCAAAGAATAGAGTGAATTGGAGCGATGTGGTATACCGGGGTTGACGTGCTGTCAGTGGATTGAATCAAGGCATGTGTATGGGGGTGGGATGGGCCATTTCTTTCGTCTGTTTCCTTGCGCTACCTCGCAAACGCGGGAGACAGCGACAAAGCAAAAAAAAAAAAAAGAAATACATATATATATATATATATATATATATATATATATATATATATATATATACATATATATATATATATATATATATATATATATGTATATATATATATATATATATATATATATATATATATATATATATATATATATATATATATATATATATATATATATATATATATATACCGTCAATTGGACCGCCTCGATTAAGGCTTGAGCTTCCGATTCTGTCTCAGCTAACATGGGAAGTATATATAATGACAAGCAAGTGAGACACTTGATTATGTATTTAGTATACAGAGATATCAATTGGGGCTCTAGATAAAGTCTTACTTCTGTATATAAAGATGCTACAAGTGAGACACTAGATAATGATTTACTTCAGTATATATAGATACTACAAGTGAGACACTAGATAATGATTTACTTCAGTATATATAGATACTACAAGTGAGTCACTAGATGATGATTTACTTCAGTATATATAGATACTACAAGGGGGACATTGTCTTATGTCTCACACTTATGTTTCATAAGTGTCTAATGTTGGCTTACCTCTTGTTTCTATCTTCTTAGGGCAGCAGATCAGCTTCTGTCCATCTCTGGTGAGTTATAAAACTCATTAATCTTATGCCCACACACAAACACACACACACACACACACACGCACACACACACACACACACACACACACACACACACACACACACACACACACACACAGACACACACACAGACACAGACACACACACACACACAGACACACACACACACACAGACACACACACACACACACACACACACACACACACACACACACACACACACACATGCACACACATATGCACACACTCCAGGGTTTGGAGTGGATATTAAAGTGAAGGAATTTAAGGATCACTTAAGTGAAACACACATGGGATTGTTGGAAGATGTGGAAACCAATTTTACTAAAGACAAAAGATCTCACTCGTTGTGTCCAGAGGATTGCATAGTAGTAAAGAGAGAGATATGATTTCTGTGTCTTGTACGATGCATGATTATCAAGGAGTAGAGACAACATCTCACCTGTTGTCTCCAAGTAGGAGACGGCCTAATCAAACACCAAATAAAGGTGGGAGATGGCTCAACTACACACTACATAATGGTGGGAGATGGCTCAACCACACACTACATAATGGTGGGAGATGGCTCAACTACACACTACATAATGGTGGGAGATGGCTCAACTACACACTACATAATGGTGGGAGATGGCTCAACTACACACTACATAATGGTGGGAGATGGCTCAACCACACACTACATAATGGTGGGAGATGGCTCAACCACACACTACATAATGGTGGGAGATGGCTCGACCACACACTACATAATGGTGGGAGATGGCTCAACCACACACTACATAATGGTGGGAGATGGCTCAACCACACACCTCATAATGGTGGGAGATGGCTCAACCACACACTACATAATGGTGGGACGTGGCTCGACCACACACTACATAATGGTGGGAGATGGCTCAACCACACACTACATAATGGTGGGAGATGGCTCAACCACGCATAATGGTGGGAGATGGCTCAACCACACACTACATAATGGTGGGAGATGGCTCAACCACACACTACATAATGGTGGGAGATGGCTCAACTACACACTACATAATGGTGGGAGATGGCTCAACCACACACTACATAATGGTGGGAGATGGCTCAACCACACACTACATGATGGTGGGAGATGGCTCGACCACACACTACATAATGGTGGGAGATGGCTCAACCACACAGTACATAATGGTGGGAGATGGCTCGACCACACACTGCATAATGGTGGGAGATGGCTCAACCACACACTACATAATGGTGGGACGTGGCTCGACCACACACTACATAATGGTGGGAGATGGCTCAACTACACACAGCATAATGGTGGGAGATGGCTCAACCACACACTACATAATGGTGGGAGATGGCTCAACCACACACTACATAATGGTGGGAGATGGCTTGACCACACACTACATAATGGTGGGAGATGGCTCAACCACACACTACATAATGGTGGGAGATGGCTCAACTACACACTACATAATGGTGGGAGATGGCTCAACCACACACTACATAATTGTGGGAGATGGTTCAACCACACACTACATAATGGTGGGAGATGGCTCGACCACGCACTACATAATGGTGGGAGATGGCTCAACCACACACTACATAATGGTGGGAGATGGCTCAACTACACACTACATAATGGTGGGAGATGGCTCAACCACACACTACATAATGGTGGGAGATGGCTCAACTACACACTACATAATGGTGGGAGATGGCTCAACCATACACTACATAATGGTGGGAGATGGCTCAACCACACACTACATAATGGTGGGAGATGGCTCGACCACACACTACATAATGATGGGAGATGGCTCAACCACACACTACATAATGGTGGGAGATGGCTCAACCACGCACTACATAATGGTGGGAGATAGCTCAACTACACACTACATAATGGTGGGAGATGGCTCAACCACACACTACATAATGGTGGGAGATGGCTCAAATACACACTACATAATGGTGGGAGATGGCTCAACTACACACTACATAATGGTGGGAGATGGCTCGACCACACACTACATAATGGTGGGAGACGGCTCAACCACACACTACATAATGGTGGGAGATGGCTCAACCACACACTACATAATGGTGGGAGATGGCTCAACTACACACTACATAATGGTAGGTGATGGCACAAATACACACTACATAATGGTGGGAGATGGCTCAACCACACACTACATAATGGTGGGAGATGGCTCAACTACACACTACATAATGGTGGGAGATGGCTCAACCACACACTACATAATGGTGGGAAATGGCTCAACCACACACTACATAATGGTGGGAGATGGCTCAACCACGCACTACATAATGGTGGGAGATGGCTCAACTACACACTACATAATGGTGGGAGATGGCTCGACCACACACTACATAATGGTGGGAGATGTCTCAACTACACACTACATAATGGTGGGAGATGGCTCAACTACACACTACATAATGGTGGGAGATGGCTCGACCACACACTACATAATGGTGGGAGATGGGTCAACTACACACTACATAATGGTGGGAGATGGCTCGACCACACACTACATAATGGTGGGAGATGGCTCAACTACACACTACATAATGGTGGGAGATGGCTCAACTACACACTACATAATGGTGGGAGATGGTTCGACCACACACTACATAATGGTGGGAGATGGCTCAACTACACTCTACATAATGGTGGGAGATGGCTCGACCACACACTACATAATGGTAGGAGATGGCTCAACCGCACCCTACATAATGGTGGGAGATGGCTCGACCACACACTACATAATGGTGGGAGATGGCTCAACTACACACTACATAATGGTGGGAGATGGCTCAACCACACACTACATAATGGTGGGAGATGGCTCAATCACACACTACATAATGGTGGGAGATGGCTCAACCACACACTAAATAATGGTGGGAGATGGCTCAACCACACACTACATAATGGTGGGAGATGGCTCAACCACACACTACATAATGGTGGGAGATGGCTCAACCACACACTACATAATGGTGGGAGATGGCTCGACCACACACTACATAATGGTGGGAGATGGCTCAACTACACACTACATAATGGTGGGAGATGGCTCAACCACACACTACATAATGGTGGGAGATGGCTCAACCACACACTACATAATGGTGGGAGATGGCTCAACCACACACTACATAATGGTGGGAGATGGCTCGACCACACACTACATAATGGTGGGAGATGGCTCAACCACACACTACATAATGGTGGGAGATGGCTCGACCACACACTACATAATGGTGGGAGATGGCTCAACCATACACTTCATAATGTAGGAGATGACCTAACCACACGGTACATAATGGTGGATGATGGCCCAACCACATACTAAATAATGTGGACGATGGCCTAACCCCTAAACTACATAATGGTGGGAGATGGCACAACCAGACACTACACAATGGTGGGAGATGGCCCAACCAGACACTACATAAAGGTGGGGGAAGGCCCCGCCAGACACTACATAATGGTGTAAGATTGCCCAACCAGACACTAAAGAATGTGGCAATGAAGGGTATTATTGGTGTACAATAAGTATTCAGTGTTGTGAATGGAAATGGTGAAGAGCTTGTAGATCTGTGTGCTGAAAAAAGACTGGTGATTGGGAATACGTGGTTTAAAAAAAGAGATATACATAAGTATACGTATGTGCGTAGGAGAGATGGTCGAAGGGCATTGCTGGATTACGTGTTAATTGATAGGCGTGCAAAAGAGAGACTTTTGCATGTAAATGTGCTGAGAAGGGCAGCTGGAGGGATGTGTGATCATTAATCTGTGGAGACGAAGGTGAAGATTTGCAGAGGTTTTCAAAAGAGACGAGAGAATGTTGGGAAGAAGAGAGTGGTGAGACTATGTGAGCTTGAAAAGGAGACGTGTGACGAATCACCAGGAGAGATTGAGTGTAGAATGGCAAAAGGCGAGAGGAAATGACGTGAGGAGAGTGGATGAGAAATGGAATGTATTTAGAGGATCAGTGATGGCTTGTGCAAAAGAGGCTTGTGGCATGAGAAAGGTGGGAGGTGGAAAGATTAGAAAGGATAGAGTGGTGGGATGAAGATGTAAGATTATTAGTGAAAGAGAAAAGAGAGGCATTTGGACGATTTTCCCAGGGAAATAGTGCAAATAACTAGGAGGTGTATAAAAGAAAGAGGCAGGAGGTCAAGAGAAAGGTGCAAGAGGTGAAAAAGAGGGCAAATGAGAGGTGGGGTGAGAGAGTATTATCAAATATTAGGGAGAATAAAAAGATGTTTTGGAAGGAGGTAAACAAAGTGCGTAAGACAAGAGAACAAATGGGAACATTGGTGAAGGGGGCAAATGGGGAGGTAATAATAAGTGGTGGTGATATGAGAAGGAGATGGAGTGAGTATTTTGAAGGTATGTTGAATGTGTTTGATGATAGAGTGGCAGATATAGGGTGTTTTAGCCGAGGTAGTGTGCAAAGTGAGAGGGGTCAGGGAGAATGATTTGGTTAACAGAGAAGAGGTATTGAATGCTTTGCGGAAGATGAAAGCCGGCAAGGCGGCGGGTTTAGATGGTATTGCTGTGGAATTTATTAAAAAAGGGGGTGACTGTATTGTTGACTGGTTGGTGAGGATATTCAATGTATGTATGGTTCATGGTGAGGTGCCTGAGGATTGGTGGAATGCATGCATAGTGCCATTGTACAAAGGCAGTGTACAAATTACAGAGGTATAAGTTTGTTGAGTATTCATGGAAAATTATATTGGAGGGTATTGATTGAGAGGGTGAAGGCATGAACAGAGCATCAGATTAGGGAAGAGCAGTGTGGTTTCAGAAGTGATAGAGGATGCGTGGATCAGGTGTTTGCTTTGAAGAATGTATGTGACAAATACTTTGAAAAGTATTTGTAGGTAGCATTTATGAATCTGGAGAGGGCATATGATAGAACTGATAGAGATGCTTTGTGGAAGGTATTAAGAGTATATGGTGTGGGAGGTTAGTTGTTAGAGGCAGTGAAAAGCTTTTATCGAGGATGTAAGGCGTGTGTACGAGTAGGAGGAGAGGAAAATGATTGGTTCCCAGTGAGTTTGAAGAAAAACTAGAGGAAGTGAAGTCTTTTAGATATCTTTGAGTGGTTTTGGCAGCGGATGGAAACATGGAAACGCAAGTGAGTCACAGAGTGGAGGGCGGGGGGGGGGGATGGCAAAGGTTCTGGGAGCGTTCAAGAATGTGTGGAAGGCGAGAACGTTACCTCGGAGAGGAAAAATTGGTATGTTTGAAGAAATAGTGGTTCCAACAATGTTATATGGTTGTGAGGCGTGGGCTATAGATAGGGTTGTGCGGAGAAGGGGGATGTGTGTGAAATGAGATGTTTGGGGACAATATATGGTGTGAGGTGGTTTGATGGTTTGGTCACATGGAGAGGATCAGTGAGGAAAGAGGTGGAGGGAACGAGGAGAAGTGGGGGGCCAAATTGGAGATGGA
>NC_092237.1:37446427-37453284 GCF_036320965.1 Panulirus ornatus
AGCGTTAGTGACTATGAGTCAGTATACCAGGCCCGGGGTCGGACCACAAGATGGATTCGAATCCCAAGGCATGACAGTCGCCTCAGCCAGGTGTTCACCTCTCCATGTCCTCCAGGCTGGTTGATAAATGGGTACCTGACGATGCTTGAGTTGTGTATGTGTGCATAACATGATATAGGAGTAAGGGATATGAGCATATGCACAATATCTAAGAGAACGGGACACACGAGTGTTAGAACCATCTCCCCGTAAGACATCAATGATTATATATATATTATATATAAATATATTATATATATATATTATTATATATATATATATATATATATATATATATATATATAAATATATATATATATATATATCTATATATATATATAAATATATAAATATCTAAATATATTCCATTTTTCTATTTCTTTGATTCCGCTGTCTCCCGCGTTAGCGAGTAACGCAAGGAAACAGACGAAAGCATGGCCAACCACCCACATGACACATTATATACATACACGTCCACACAATCCAAAAAACAGACGCAAATATACATACCAATACACTCAATTGTATAGACTATATATACACACACAGACATATACATGTATTCACATGATACATAATTCATACTGTCTGCCTTTATTTATTCCCATCGCCAACCTCGCCACAACATGGGAATAACAACACCCCGCAGCCCTCCCTCATGTGTGCGAGGTAGCGCTAGAAAAGACAACAAAGGCCCCATTCTTCACATTCAGTCTCTGCTGAAATGTAATAATGCACCGATACCATAGCTCCCTTATCACAACTAGGCCCCTCAGGACTTTCCATGGTTAACCCCAGACGCCTTCACATGCCCTGTCAATCCATTGACAGCAGAGCACGTCAACACCCGGTAATAGCCACATCGTTTCCACTTCACTCTATTCGTTTGCACGCCTTTTCACCCTCCTGCATGTACAAGCCTCGATCACTCAAGAATCCTTTTTCACTCCATCTTTCCACGCTCCAATTTTGGTACACCCACTTCTCCTGTTCCCTCCACCTCTGACACATATATCGTCCTTGGCAATCTTTCCTCCACTCATTCTCTCCATGTGACCAAAGCATTTCAAAACCCTCCTCTGCTCTCTCAACCACACTCCTTTTATTTCCCACATCTCCTCTTACCCTACATTACTTACTCGATCAAACCACCTCACACCACATAAGTCACCTCAAGCATCTCGTTTTTTATTTCCCAACACATCCACCCGCCCTGCGCACAACTCTATCCAATAGCCCACGCTCGCCAACCATACAACATTGTTGAACCACTATTCCTTCAAACATACAATTTTGCTTTCCGAGATAATGATCTCGAACTTTCCAAATATTCCTTCAAGGCTCCCAAAATTTTCGCCCCCTCCCTCACACTATGATTCACTCCGCTTCCTCCATGATCCATCCGCTGCCAAGATCCACTCCAGATATCTACAACACTTTACTTCCTCCAGTTTCTCTCCATTTTCAAACTTACCTCCCACTTGACTTCACCCTCAACTCTACTGTACCTAATAACCTTGCCCTTATTCACAGTACTCTCAACTTTCGACCTTTCACACACTCTTTACCAAACTCAGTCACCAGCTTCTACAGTTTATCACATGAATCAGCCACCAGCACTGTATCATCAGCGAACAACAACTGACTCACTCCAAGCTCTCTCATCCAGAACAGACTTCAACGTGCCCCCCTTATCCAAAAACTCTGCATCACCTCCTAACAACCCGCCAATCCATAAACCAAATTATAACAACCATGGAGACATCACACAACCCCTGCCGCAAACCTACATCACTGAGAATACCAATCATTTTCCTCTCTTTCTACCGCACCCATGCCTTATACCTCGATAAAAACTTTTCACTGCTTCTAACCACTGGCCTCCCACACCAATATATCTTATACCTCCACAGAGCATCTCTATCAACCCTATCAATATGCTTCTCCAGAATCCATAAATGCACTACAAATCCATTTGCTTTTCAAGTATTCGCACATAACATTCTTCAAAGCAAACACCTTGATCCACACATCCTCTAACGCACGTTTGAAACCACACTGCTCTTACCCCAATCTGATGCTCTGTACTTGCCTCCAACATCCTCTCAATCAATACCCTCCCAAATAAATTTACCAAATACTCAACAAACTTATACCTCTGTAAATTTGAGCACTCACTCTTTCCCCTTTGCCTTTGTACAATGGCATTATGCAAGCATTCCGCCTATCCTCAGGCACCTCACCTGAATCATTACATACATTAAATAACCTTACCAACCAGATCCACAATACGTCACCCCCTTTTTTTTTTATAAATCCACTGCAATACCATCCAAACCTGCTGACTTGCCGGGCTTTCTCTCCGCAAAGCTTTTACTACCTCTTTTCTGTTACCAAAATCAGTTTCCTAACCTCTCACTTTGCACACCACCTCGACCAAAAACAACAGAACCCTATATCGGCCTACCTCTCATCAAATTCATTCATCAAACCTTCAAAAAAAATACTCACTCGATCCTCCGTCTCACATCACCACTACTTGTTATCACCTCCCCATATGCGCCCCTTCAGAAAAAAAATTCACTGAAGTTCATTTGCTCCCATGTCTTACGCACTTTTTTTACCCTCCTCCAAAACATCGTTTTATTCACCCTAAAATTTAATGATACTCTCTCACCCCAACTCTCATTTGCTCTCTTTTTTCCTTCTTGGCACTTTCTCTTGACCTCCTGCCTCCTTTCTTTTAAACATCTACCACTCATTTGCATTTTTCCCTGCAAAAATCGTCCACACTGCCTCTCTCTTCTCTTCACTAATGATCTTACTTCTCATCCCACCACTCACCTAACCCTTTCTAATCAACCCACCTCCCACGATTCTCCATGCACAAGCATCTTTTGCGCAAGCCATCAATGGCTCCCTAAAAGCATCCATTTCCTACTCACCACTCCCTTATACATCCTTTATTCTCACCTTTTTTCCAATCCGTACTCATCCCTCCTGGTATTTCCTCACACAATTCTCCTTACCAAGCTCACTTACTCTTCACCACTCTCATCATCCCAACATTCTCTCTTTTTTTCTGAAAACCCCTACAAATTTTCACCTTCGCCTCCCCAGAGATAATGATTCAGACAATCCCTCCAGTTTCACTCTCAGCACATTCACATCAAAAGTCCTCTCTTTCACGCGCCTATCATATTACACACGTAATCCAATAGAACGCTCTCATGCCATCTCTCCAACTTACCTAGTATACTTATGTATATACGCATTTTAAACCAGGTATTCCCAATCACCAGTCCTATTTTCAGCACATAAAGTTACAAGCTCTTCACCATTTCCATTTACAACACTGAATCCCCCATGTATACCAATTGTCCCTTCAACTGCCACATTACTCACCTTTGCATTCAGAATCACCCATCACTTTATAAAACCCGGTCTTGTGCATCAAAACACTAAACACACTCGTTCAGCTGCTTCTCCCTAAACACTTGCCTTTCGATGATCTTTCTTCTCATGCCAGGTGCATATGCCCAATAATCACCCATCTCTCTCCTCAACTTTCTGTTTTACCCATATCCAATCTAGAATTAACTTTCTTACTCTCTATCATATACTCCTTCCCTTGCTTTGTCCTATCACTATCCCCTGTCTTACTCCCAAGACATTCCCAAACCACTCTCCCCCTTTACCCTTGAGCTTCGTTTCACTCAAGCCAAAACACACAGGTTCCTTTCCTCAAACTACTACCTATCTCTCCTTTTTTCTCATCTTGTTAACATCCCACACACTATTTAGATACCCGAAATCTGACTTCGAGGAGGATGAGCACTCCCCGCGTGGACTCCTTATCTGTTTCCCCTTTTAGAAAGTTGAAATACAAGGAGGGGAGGGTTTCTACCCCCCGCTCCCGTCCCCGTTTAGTAGCCCCCATTTCTACGACACATGAGGATTGCGTGGGAAAGATTCTTTCTCCCCTATACCGTCGCCACCCCGCGAACACAAACATGAAAGTCCAACCCACCCTCCCCCCGCATGTGCCGAGGTAGAACCCCGTAAAAAATGAAAAGACAACAAAGGCCACATTCGTTCACACTCAGGTCTCTAGCTGTCTTGTATTAAGCCCGAAACCACAGCAAAACCCTTTTCCAAAACCAGGCCCAAAAAAACTTTCATGACACTTACCCTAGACCTTCACATGCCCTGCTCAATCCATCGACAGTCACGTCCGACCCGGGTATACCACATCGTTCCAATTTCCATTTATTCCTTTGCAACGCCTTTCACCCTCCTGCATGTTCAAGGGACCCGAATCAACCAAATCTTTTTTTTCACTCCATCTTCCCACCCTCCATTTGGTCTCCCACTTCTCGTTCCTATTCCCTCCACCTCCGACACATATATACTCTTTGTCAATCTTTTCTCACTAATTCTTCCAGGTGGACCAAACCATTCAAAACATCCACTTCTTCTATCTCAGCCACACCCTTTTTATTACCACACATCTCGCTTACCCTTTCTTTACTTTAAACAAACCACCTCACACAACAATTGTCCTCAAACATCTCATTTCCAGCACATCCACCCTCCACCACCACAACCAGTCTATAGCCCACGCCTCGCAACCATATAACATTGTTAGAACCACAATTCCTTCAGACATACCCATTTTTTGCTTTCCCAGTTCCAAGATAACGGTTCTCGACTTCCATACATTTTTCAACGCCTCCCAGAACTTTCGCCCCCTCCCCCACCCTTATGATTCACTTCGCTTCGATGATTCCATCCGCTCCCAAAATCCACTCCCAGATACTAAAACAATTCAACCTCCTCCAGTTTATCTCCATTCAAAACTACCTCCCAATGGACTAGTCCCTCAACCCTAACTGTACCTAATAACCTTCTCCTTAATTCACATTTACACTTGCGCAAAAGATGCTTGTGGCTTGAGAAGCGTGGGAGGTGGGTTGATTAGAAAGGGTAGTGAGTGGTGGGATGAAGAAGTAAGATTATTAAGTGAGAAAGAGAATATGAGAGGCATTTGGACGATTTTTGCAGGAAAAAATGCACTGAGCGGAGATGTATAAAAGAAGAGGAGAGAGGTCAAGAGAAAGGTGGCAAGAGGTGAAAAAGAGGGCAATGAGAGTTGGGGTGAGAGAGAATCATAAATTTTAGGGAGAATAAAAAGATGTTTTGAAAGAGGTAAATAAAGTGCGAAAGACAAGGCAAATAAGGAACTTCAGTGAAGGGGGCCTAATGGGATTTTTGATAGCAAGTAGTGGTGATGTGAGAAAGGAGATGGAGTGAGTATTTTGAAGGTTTAATGAATGAGTTTAATGATAGAGTGGCAGATATAGGGAGATTTGGTCGAGTGGTGTGCAAGTGAGAGGGTTAGGAAAAGATATGGTAAACAGAGAAGAGGTTATAAAAGCTTTGCGAAGATAAAGCCGATGAAGGCAGTAGGTTTGGATGGTATTGTAGTGGAATTTATTAAAAAAAGGGGGTGACTGTATTGTTGACTTGTTGGTAAGGATATTTGATTTTATGTATGATTCATGGTGAGGTGGCCTGTGGATTGGCGGAATGCTTGCAACTGGCCATTTGTACAAAGACAAAGGGAATGAGAGTGAGTGCTCAATTACAGAGGAACAAAGTTTGTTTGAAGCATATCCATGGTAAATAATATGGGAGTGGGCATTGAATGAGAGGGTAAGGCATTACAGAGCATCAGATTGGGGAAGAGCAGTGTGGTTTCAAAGTGGAGAGAAGTGTGGATCAGGTGTTTGCTTTAAGAATGTATGTGAGAAATACTTAGAAAAAAGCAAATGGATTGTATGTAGCATTTAATATGGATCTGGAGAAAAAAGGCATATGGATAGGAGTTGAAAGAGATGCTCTAAGAAGGTATAAGAAAATATGGTGTGGGAGGCAAGTTGTTTTTAGAAGCAGTAAAAAGTTTTTATCGAGGATGTAAGGAATGTTGACCGAGTAGGAAGAGAGAAAAGAATTGGTTCTCAGGAATGTAGGTTGCGGCAGGGGGTGTGATGTCTCCAATGGTTGTTTATTTTGTTTATGGATGGGGTTGTTTAGGGAGGTGAATGCAAGAGTTTTTGGAAAGAGGGGCAAGTATTGGCAGGTCTCTCGGGGATGATAGATCTTGGGAAGTGAGTCAGTTGTTGTTCGCTGATGATACAGCGCTGGTGGCTGATTCCATGTGAGAAACTGCAGAAGCTGCGATTGAATTTGGTAAAGTGTGTAAAAGAAGAAAGTTTAAGAGTAATATGAATAAGAATAAGGTTAATTAAGGTACAGTAGAGTTTGAGGTCAAGCAAGTGGGAGGTAAGTTTGAACATAGAAAAACTGGAGGAATTAAAGTGTTTTAGATATCTGGGGAATGGATCTGGCAGTCGGATGGTACCATGGAGCGGAAGTGAATCATAGGTTGGGGAGGGAGCGAAAATCTGGATCCTTAAAATGTTTGGAAGTCGAAACTATTATACTCGAAAGCAAAAATGGGTATGTTTGAAGGAATAGTGGTTCCCAACCATGTTGTTGGATGCGAGGCGTGGGCTATGGATAGAGGTTGTGCGGAGGAGGGTGGGATGTGCAAGGAAATGAGATGTTTGAGGACAATAGTTGTGGTGAGGTGGTTTGATCGAGTAAGTAATTACGGGTAAGAGAGATTTGTGGAAATAAAAGAGCGGCTTGAGAGAGCCAGAAGAGGGTGTTTTTTGAAATGTTTTGGGGCACATGGAGAGAATGAGTGAGGAAATATTGAACAAGAAAGATATGTGTCAGAGTGGAGGGAACGA
>NC_092237.1:37453384-37472993 GCF_036320965.1 Panulirus ornatus
TATTTATTTATATATATATATATATATTTATATATATATATATTATATATTTATATATATATATTGTTGTTATTAGAATACTTAGTCGGTCTCCCGCTTCGGCGAGGTAGCGCAAGGAAACAGACGAAATAAAGAATCAAAACCCACCCACATATACATGTATTATATAAATACCTGCACACGCATTATATATATATATATTATATATATATATTATATATATAATATATATATATATATATATATTATATTTATATATATACATACATATATATATATATATATTAATATATATATATATATATTTATATATATATATATATATATATATATATATATTATATATATATATATATATATATGCAGTGCTGAGAAGTAATCACACACTTTATGTTTTCCGTTTTTTGTACTTTCGTATAGAATTCTTACGATCTTTTTCCTATTTCAGTATGTAAATAGACGAGGAGGGTGTTTACACGGAAGACACGCGGACACAGACGTAGAGGATTTTGGAAAGGCAAAGGTAAAGATACGGGACCACAGGTAAGATCCTGAACATAGACAATTTTTTTTATTTATATTTACCTCTGTATAAGACAGAGTATTAGCCTGGCTCACCTAGATGTCCAGATACTGTAAAATTACCGCAGTGTTGTGTTAATGATTGAAACATGGCTTGTGTGGTCTGCATACTGTGTTACTGATTGTAACATGGCCTGTGTCTTCCATAGACTGTGTTGATGATTGTAACATGGCCCGTGGGGTCCGTAGACTGTGTTGGTTATTGAAACATGGCTTGTGTGGTCCGCACACTGTGTTAGTGATTGTAACATGGCCTGTGTTGTCCATAGACTGTGCTTCTGATTGAAACATGGCCTGTGGGGTCCATAGACTGTGCTACTGATTGAAACATGGCCTGTGGGGACCATAGACTGTGTTGGTGATTGTAACATGGCCTGTGGGGTCCATAGACTGTGTTGGTGATTGAAATATGGCTTTTGTGTTCTGTAGACCGTGTTAGTATTTGAAAGATGGCCTACGGGGTCTGTAGTCTTTTTCGTTGATAACTGAAACATGATATGTGGGTTCCGGAGACTTTAGTACTCTACCGTAACCGTATTTCAGTAACATAGATAGATAGATAGATAGATAGATAGATAGATAGATGTAGATCTGAATATGAAGATTAAGATCTACAGATCAACACGGATCCATATCCCTTGTGTATGGATCCCTTGTGTGGTGGTATAGCATACTCTACCCTCGAATAGCGAAAATGTTCAGGTGCGCAGATAAAACAGCATTAGTACACAAACCTTTTCCATTGGACAGAGGGACATGGATTGGCTGGGCGTCCCCGAGGGAGATACAAGATTGACATGGACAGCATTAATAATGTCGACGTATTTACCCTTGCATGATCACAACAGATACGTTTATACGAATGGAAATATTTTTTTTATGACAGTCGAGTAAGCACGTGAAAATGAATGTCCTGTTCAAGGATATATATATATATTATATATATATATATATATTATTATAAATATATATTTATATATAGTATATATATATATATATATTATTATATTATATTTATATATATTATAATATTATATATATAATTACATATATATATATATATATACATATATATATATATGTATATATATATATATATATTATATATATATATATATATATATATATATATATATTTATATATATATATATATATATATATATATATATATATATATATCCCTGGGATAGGGGATTAAGAATACTTCCCACGTATTCCCTGCGTGTCGTAGAAGGCGACTAAAGGGGAGGGAGCGGGGGCCTGGAAATCCTCCCTCTCTTTTTTTTCTTTTTTTTTTTTCCAAAAAGAAGGAACAGAGGGGGCCAGGTGAGGATATTCCAAAAAAGGCCCAGTCCTCTGTTCCTAACGCTACCTGGCTAACGCGAGAAATGGCGAATAGTTTAAAAGAAAAGAAAAAGAAAAGATATATATATTTATTCCTATGAGTCTTGGACGATCACATTTTTACAAAACGGCCTTCCTAGCTATGCCTCTTCGTTGTATCAACTGACTGTTATATTTCTCTTCTTGTGTCTCCCTCATGATATGATTATTACACGAAAGTACACTTGGGAACTTATCGTGTTTCATTTCCCGGTGGACTCAGAGGAATATACTTGATCACTAGCGCATTTGTGATCCTTTCCAATTTATATATACTGACCTAAGCCAGATACCCATTTCATCAACAAGCCCTTAAGGATGGATGAACAGCTGGGATGACTGTGGACCGATGCTGCGACCAGGATTCGAATCAATGAAGTCTGGACACCGAGCTACCATGAAATGCGTCACGGTCAGCTGCATAACCACTACACCAAGGAGCTTCATGCCAACACAGATGTCTAAATGTTCGTTCCTGGTTCCCTCTCGTCCTTTCATTCCGCAACAGAATTACACCACACAACTCTGTCTGTTTCATCCCAGGGGAGAAATGGTTATCCCCCATTCCTTAATCAAGGTCCGGTTTGCCCTACTGGTGCAGAAGATGTGCTCAGGAACCGTCACGGAATCATAGAGAAAAAGGTTAAAGTAAATCCCGACGGCTTCAGGATGACCATAAGTGCAAATACCATGCACTTGGCTGCCATAGGATAAGAGCAGAAATAATCCCCTTAAATACGTGATCAGTAGAGGAATAGGGAAGGTAAAGGGGATGCCGGGTTGCCTCGTGTGAAATGCTGCGGAAGTGGTAGTAATGGAGATTATGGGTATTATCACTAAAGAGGGAAAGAGGGGCCAGGTGGAGAGGATTAGGGTACGTCCATAGAACTGATTACCTACTCACATTAACTTCTTTAAGAAATGAGAGGGTCGACACCTAGCAGTATGTATTTTATATATATATTATATATTATATAATATATATATATATATATTATAAAATATATTATCCCTGGGGATAGGGGAGAAAGAATACTTCCCACGTATTCCCTGCGTGTCGTAGAAGGCGACTAAAGGGAAGGGAGCGGGGGGCTGGAAATCTCTCCTCTTGTTTTTTTTTCAACTTTCTAAGAGAAGGAACAGAGAAGGGGGCCAGGTGAGGATATTCCCTCAGAGGTCCAGTCCTCTGTTCTTAACGTACCATGCTAATGCGGGAGATGGCAAAATAGTTTGAATGAAAGAAAAAAAAAAAAAAAAAAATATATATTATAAATATTTTATATATATATATATATATATATATATATATATTATATATATTATATTATATATATATATATATATATATATATATGTATATATAATATATATATATGCCTTGATTCAATCCACTGACAGCACGTCAACCCCTGTATACCACATCGCTCCAATTCACTCTATTCCTTGCCCCCCTTTTCACCCTCCTCCATGTTCGGGCCCCCGATCACACAAAATCTTTTTCACTCCATCTTTCCACTCCAATTTGGTCTCCCTCTTCTCCTCGTTCCCTCCACCCCCGACACATATATCCTCTTGGTCAATCTTTCCTCACTGGGGTAAACCATGGAAAGCTGTGTAGGTATGTATGTTTGCGTGTGTGGACGTGTGTATGTACATGTGTATGGGGGGGGGGTTGGGCCATTTCTTCTTTTGTCTGTTTCCTTGCGCTACCTCGCAAACGCGGGAGACAGCGACAAAGTATAAAAAAAAAAAAAATTATATTATATATGATATATATATATATATATATATATATTATATATATATATATATATATATATATATTTTATATATACATATATATATATATATATATATATATATATATATATAGAGAGAGAGAGAGAAGAGGAAAGTGAGAGGAGAGAGAGAGAGACAGGGATTCATAGGATACTCAAGTGGGAGATATGGAGCAGCTTTACCGTATTTTTCCGAAGATATTTTTTTTATATAAAGAGTTGGCGATTATCTTATATTTTTAGATATATTTCCAGGTCAATGGCCTGAACTTTTTCCACTCATGGTGACGGGAATAAACGGGAATAGAGGTGAGGGTAACGGTGCCATAATTCAAGGGGGTTATGGTATCAAATGTGGCGTTGGTGGTAATATGTTAAATCACGGTGGTTGGCCTGGATTGGCCAGCCTACGAGAGGTGTTGGTGGTGGAGAAGAGAGAGAGAGAGAGAGTGAGAGAGAGAGAGAGGGGAGAGAGAGAGAGGGGAAGGAGGGAGGAGCAAGATTGGGACGAGAAAGTAAATGGACCATGTCTTTACTACCCGTCCATCAGTGGCGTAATTCCTGTGTCTCGCCGCTTCTGATATACCTGGTTATGGAGGGATGAAGCTCGGGTTGTCATCTGCGAGAAGGACTGGAGAGCATGATAGGTGCTGTGATACATTGGAATAATGGTTTTGTGGTGGGGGAGCTTGTATACGTCAGCCCTTTGAGGATAGGACTGGGAGGGTGTGGAGCATATTGTTGGCCCATTGTGTTGGAAGGAGCTGAGAGGTTGGAGCATATCCTTGGTTCTGTGATGTAAGCCGGAGCATTAGTCAGGTCCGCCTGGTGGGGAGGAGGGAATTGAGAGGGTATGTGGAGCATATCGACGGCTCGTGACGTGTGTTGGAGAAGGGAAGGGAGGTGGGAAGGTGTGCGAAGCATATCTATGGCTCATTGGTGAGCCGGAGTACTTGTCAGGTCTCTAAAAGGAGATGGGAGAGACCTTGAACTCTGAGACGGGAAGAAATGACGAGGTCACGAGACTTGAGTGCCGGGGGGGGGGGGGGGTGGCCAAGTGATTGCTGGGGGCTGCACAGGAATATTAGACTGCCGTAAGGTGGGAATTGTTGGGGGAGGTGGTGGGGTTGGAATTGTGGGGGAGGTGGTGGGTGTTGGAATTGTGGGGGAGGTGATGGGGGTTAGAATTGTGGGGGTTAGAATTGTGGGGAGGTGGTGGGTGTTGGAATTGTGGGGAGGTGGTGGGGTTGGAATGGTGGGAGAGGTGGTGTGGGCTGGAATTGTGGGGGAGGTGGTGTGGTTGGAATGGTGGGGGAGGTGGTGGGTGTTGGAATTGTGGGGGAGGTGGTGGGGGTTAGAATTGTGGGGGTTAGAATTGTGGGGAGGTGGTGGGAGTTAGAATTGTGGGGAGGTGGTGGGTGTTGGAATTGTGGGGGAGGTGGTGGGAGTTAGAATTGTGGGGAGGTGGTGGGGGTTGGAATTGTATGGGTTGGTGATGGGGGTTTGTTAGTGATTCATGAAGGAGAAAGGTTCGAATCATGAACTCGATTTCGGGGGCTCAAGGCTTCAGAGGTGATCGAGGGGAAATACCTTCAGTAATCCAGTGATTTCAGATGGTTGTTGATGGTAAGGGTTCGAAGCTGAAGGAATGGTTGCGGATGAGCCATTAATGTCGTAAAGGAATTGAATTCTCTATTGAAAGTGAAGGAAGAGATGGTGGGGGGTGGGGGTGGGGAGAGGGAGGGAAGAAATGATACCCCCGCTGGTCTGAAAATGGGTTTTGGGTGTAGGATTACATTCTGGACCGATCACACTCCGCTTGAACAATGTTTGTGCGTCCTAGTTCATGCTCTGTACACCCCACACTTCTGAAGTCTTCCTTCGCCAGAGCGTATTTCAGAAATCATGGATACGCCTCTTACTTTTCTGGTCGCTTAGAGATCAGGAAGGTACGTGGAATATCTTTCCTAATATATATATATATATATATATATATATATATATATATATATATATATATATATATATATATATATATATATATATATATATATATTTATATATAAGAGCAAGGTTATTAGGTACAGTAGGGTTGAGGGTCAAGTCAATTGGGAGGTGAGTTTGAATGGAGAAAAACTGGAGGAAGTGAAGTGTTTTAGATATCTGGGAGTGGATCTGGCAGCGGATGGAACCATGGAAGCGGAAGTGGATCATAGGGTGGGGGAGGGGGCGAAAATTCTGGGAGCCTTGAAGAATGTGTGGAAGTCGAGAACATTATCTCGGAAAGCAAAAATGGGTATGTTTGAAGGAATAGTGGTTCCAACAATGTTGTATGGTTGCGAGGCGTGGGCTATGGATAGAGTTGTGCGCAGGAGGATGGATGTGCTGGAAATGAGATGTTTGAGGACAATATGTGGTGTGAGGTGGTTTGATCGAGTAAGTAACGTAAGGGTAAGAGAGATGTGTGGAAATAAAAAGAGCGTGGTTGAGAGAGCAGAAGAGGGTGTTTTGAAATGGTTCGGGCACATGGAGAGAATGAGTGAGGAAAGATTGACCAAGAGAATATATGTGTCGGAGGTGGAGGGAACGAGGAGAAGAGGGAGACCAAATTGGAGGTGGAAAGATGGAGTGAAAAAGATTTTGTGTGATCGGGGCCTGAACATGCAGGAGGGTGAAAGGAGGGCAAGGAATAGAGTGATTTGGAGCGGTGTGGTATACCGGGGTTGACAACAGACTTCATACTTGCCCCTCTTTCCAAAACTCTTGCATTCACCTCCCTAACAACCCCATCCATAAACAAATTAAACAACCATGGAGACATCACACTCCCCTGCCGCAAACCTACATTCACTGAGAACCAATCACTCTCCTCTCTTCCTACACGTACACATGCCTTACATCCTCGATAAAAACTTTTCACTGCTTCTAACAACTTTCCTCCCACACCATATATTCTTAATACCTTCCACAGAGCATCTCTATCAACTCTATCATATGCCTTCTCCAGATCCATAAATGCTACATACAAATCCATTTGGTTTTCTAAGTATTTCTCACATACATTCTTCAAAGCAAACACCTGATCCACACATCCTCTACCACTTCTGAAACCAAACTGCTCTTCCTCAATCTGATGCTCTGTACATGCCTTCACTCTCTCAATCAATACCCTCCCATATAATTTACCAGGAATACTCAACAAACTTATACCTCTGTAATTTGAGCACTCACTCTTATACCCTTTGCCTTTGTACAATGGCACTATGCACGCATTCCGCCAATCCTCAGGCACCTCACCATGAGTCATACATACATTAAATAACCTTACCAACCAGTCAACAATAGTCACCCCCTTTTTTAATAAATTCCACTGCAATACCATCCAAACCTGCTGCCTTGCCGGCTTTCATCTTCCGCAAAGCTTTCACTACCTCTTCTCTGTTTACCAAAACTGTTTACCTCCCTGTATTTTTTTTTTTAACTTTCTAAAATGGGAAACAGAAGAAGGAGTCACGCGGGGAGTGCTCATCCTCCTCGAAGGCTCACATGTGTGTGGATGTAACCAAGATGTGAAAAAAGGAGAGATAAGAAGTATGTTTGAGGAAAGGAACCTGGATGTTTTGGCTCTGAGTGAAACGAAGCTCAAGGCTAAAGGGGAAGAGTTGTTTGGGAATGTCTTGGGAGTAAAGTCAGGGGTTAGTGAGAGGACAAGAGCAAGGGAAGGAGTAGCAGTACTCCTGAAACATAAGTTGTGGGAGTATGTGATAGAATGTAAGAAAGTAAATTCTCGATTAACATGGTAAAACTGAAAGTTGATGGAGAGAGATGGGTGATTATTGGTGCATATGCACCTGGGCATGAGAAGAAAGATCATGAGAGGCAAGTGTTTTGGGAGCAGCTGAATGAGTGTGTTAGTGGTTTTGATGCACGAGACCGGGTTATAGTGATGGGTGATTTGAATGCAAAGGTGAGTAATGTGGCAGTTGAGGGAATAATTGGTATACATGGGGTGTTCAGTGTTGTAAATGGAAATGGTGAAGAGCTTGTAGATTTATGTGCTGAAAAAGGACTGATGATTGGGAATACCTGGTTTAAAAAGCGAGATATACATAAGTATACTTATGTAAGTAGGAGAGATGGCCAGAGAGCGTTATTGGATTACGTGTTAATTGACAGGCGCGCGAAAGAGAGACTTTTGGATGTTAATGTGCTGAGAGGTGCAACTGGAGGGATGTCTGATCATTATCTTGTGGAGGCTAAGGTGAAGATTTGTATGGGTTTTCAGAAAAGAAGAGTGAATGTTGGGGTGAAGAGGGTGGTGAGGGTAAGTGAGCTTGGGAAGGAGACTTGTGTGAGGAAGTACCAGGAGAGACTGAGTACAGAATGGAAAAAGGTGAGAACAATGGTAGTAAGGGGAGTGGGGGAGGAATGGGATGTATTTAGGGAATCAGTGATGGATTGCGCAAAAGATGCTTGTGGCATGAGAAGAGTGGGAGGTGGGTTGATTAGAAAGGGTAGTGAGTGGTGGGATGAAGAAGTAAGAGTATTAGTAAAAGAGAAGAGAGAGGCATTTGGACTATTTTTGCAGGGAAAAAAATGCAATTGAGTGGGGGATGTATAAAAGAAAGAGACTGGAGGTCAAGAGAAAGGTGCAAGAGGTGAAAAAAAGGGCAAATGAGAGTTGGGGTGAGAGAGTATCATTAAATTTTAGGGAGAATAAAAAGATGTTCTGGAAGGAGGTAAATAAAGTGCGTAAGACAAGGGAGCAAATGGGAACTTCAGTGAAGGGCGCAAATGGGGAGGTGATAACAAGTAGTGGTGATGTGAGAAGGAGATGGAGTGAGTACTTTGAAGGTTTGTTGAATGTGTTTGATGATAGAGTGGCAGATATAGGGTGTTTTGGTCGAGGTGGTGTGTAAAGTGAGAGGGTTAGGGAAAATATATATATATATATATATATATATATATATATATATATATATATATATATATATATATATATATATATATATATATATATATATATATGTATATATATATATATATATATATATATATATATATATATATATATATATATATATATATATATATATATATATATATATAGATTTATAGATTTATAGATAGATAGATAGACAGATAGATAGATAGATAGATGGATAGATAGAGAAAGAGAGAGAGATACATATCCTTTGACATATAACTTATGAAGGATTGCAGCCCCAGGCACAGTTATATCCCTTTCCTTTTTTTTTTTTTTTAGCCTAGAACGAAACCAAGTAATATTTCACCATGAGTAAATAGGACGAAGTATTCAGAAATATGTACGACGCGGTTCCCCTCCCCCCCCCCTCTCCCCCCTCCCCTCCCCTTCCCTATTTTTACGCGGGTGGGGAAAGATGATCTTATTGATGGCATAAGAAAAATGATGGCGATGTACATGACTGTGAACGAATATGGCCTTTTGAAGCAGTTGCTGGCGATACTGTTTTCATGTGGGATGGGGTAGCGACAGGAAAGGATGAAGGCAAGCAAGTATGAATATATACATGTGTATATAAGCATATATCTGTTTATGCGTATGTATATGTATGTATGTGTCTGTATATGGGCGTGTATGGGCGTTTATATATATATATATATATTTTTTTTTTTTTTTTTTTTTTTTTATACTTTGTCGCTGTCTCCCGCGTTTGCGAGGTAGCGCAAGGAAACAGACGAAAGAAATGGCCCAACCCCCCCCCCCCATACACATGTACATACACACGTCCAGACACGCAAATATACATACCTACACAGCTTTCCATGGTTTACCCCAGACGCTTCACATGCCTTGCTTCAATCCACTGACAGCACGTCAACCCCTGTATACCACATGACTCCAATTCACTCTATTTCTTGCCCTCCTTTCACCCTCCTGCATGTTCAGGCCCCGATCACACAAAATCTTTTTCACTCCATCTTTCCACCTCCAATTTGGTCTCCCTCTTCTCCTCGTTCCCTCCACCTCCGACACATATATCCTCTTGGTCAATCTCTCCTCACTCATTCTCTCCATGTGCCCAAACCATTTCAAAACACCCTCTTCTGCTCTCTCGACCACGCTCTTTTTATTTCCACACATCTCTCTTACCCTTACGTTACTTACTCGATCAAACCACCTCACACCACACATTGTCCTCAAACATCTCATTTCCAGCACATCCATCCTCCTGCGCACATCTCTATCCATAGCCCACGCCTCGCAACCATACAGCATTGTTGGAACCACTATTCCCTCAAACATACCCATTTTTGCTTTCCGAGATAATGTTCTCGACTTCCACACATTTTTCAAGGCTCCCAAAATTTTCGCCCCCTCCCCCACCCTATGATCCACTTCCGCTTCCATGGTTCCATCCGCTGACAGATCCACTCCCAGATATCTAAAACACTTCACTTCCTCCAGTTTTTCTCCATTCAAACTCACCTCCCAATTGACTTGACCCTCACCCCTACTGTACCTAATAACCTTGCTCTTATTCACATTTACTCTCAACTTTCTTCTTCCACACACTTTACCAAACTCAGTCACCAGCTTCTGCAGTTTCTCACATGAATCAGCCACCAGCGCTGTATCATCAGCGAACAACAATTGACTCACTTCCCAAGCTCTCTCATCCCCAACAGACTTCATACTTGCCCCTCTTTCCAGGACTCTTGCATTTACCTCCTTTACAACCCCATCCATAAACAAATTAAACAACCATGGAGACATCACACACCCCTGCCGCAAACCTACATTCACTGAGAACCAATCACTTTCCTCTCTTCCTACACGTACACATGCCTTACATCCTCGATAAAAACTTTTCACTGCTTCTAACAACTTGCCTCCCACACCATATATTCTTAATACCTTCCACAGAGCATCTCTATCAACTCTATCATATGCCTTCTCCAGATCCATAAATGCTACATACAAATCCATTTGCTTTTCTAAGTATTTCTCACATACATTCTTCAAAGCAAACACCTGATCCACACATCCTCTACCACTTCTGAAACCGCACTGCTCTTCCCCAATCTGATGCTCTGTACATGCCTTCACCCTCTCAATCAATACCCTCCCATATAATTTACCAGGAATACTCAACAAACTTATACCTCTGTAATTTGAGCACTCACTCTTATCCCCTTTGCCTTTGTACAATGGCACTATGCACGCATTCCGCCAATCCTCAGGCACCTCACCATGAGTCATACATACATTAAATAACCTTACCAACCAGTCAACAATACAGTCACCCCCTTTCTTAATAAATTCCACTGTAATACCATCCAAACCTGCTGCCTTGCCGGCTTTCATCTTCCGCAAAGCTTTTACTACCTCTTCTCTGTTTATCAAATCATTTTCCCTAACCCTCTCACTTTGCACACCACCTCGACCAAAACACCCTATATCTGCCACTCTGTCATCAGACACATTCAACAAACCTTCAAAATACTCATTCCATCTCCTTCTCACATCACCGCTACTTGTTATCACCTCCCCATTTACGCCCTTCACTGAAGTTCCCATTTGCTCCCTTGTCTTACGCACCCTATTTACCTCCTTCCAGAACATCTTTTTATTCTCCCTAAAATTTACTGATAGTCTCTCACCCCAACTCTCATTTGCCCTTTTTTTCACCTCTTGCACCTTTCTCTTGACCTCCTGTCTCTTTCTTTTATACTTCTCCCACTCAATTGCATTTTTTCCCTGCAAAAATCGTCCAAATGCCTCTCTCTTCTCTTTCACTAATACTCTTACTTCTTCATCCCACCACTCACTACCCTTTCTAAACAGCCCACCTCCCACTCTTCTCATGCCACAAGCATCTTTTGCGCAATCCATCACTGATTCCCTAAATATATCCCATTCCTCCCCGACTCCCCTTACTTCCATTGTTCTCACCTTTTTCCATTCTGTACACAGTCTCTCCTGGTACTTCCCCACACAGGTCTCCTTCCCAAGCTCACTTACTCTCACCACCTTCTTCACCCCAACATTCACTCCTCTTTTCTGAAAACCCATACTAATCTTCACCTTAGCCTCCACAAGATAATGATCAGACATCCCTCCAGTTGCACCTCTCAGCACATTAACATCCAAAAGTCTCTCTTTCGCACGCCTGTCAATTAACACGTAATCCAATAACGCTCTCTGGCCATCTCTCCTACTTACATAAGTATACTTATGTATATCTCGCTTTTTAAACCAGGTATTCCCAATCATCAGTCCTTTTTCAGCACATAAATCTACAAGCTCTTCACCATTTCCATTTACAACACTGAACACCCCATGCATACCAATTATTCCCTCAACTGCCACATTACTCACCTTTGCATTCAAATCACCCATCACTATAACCCGGTCTCGTGCATCAAAACCGCTAACACACTCATTTAGCTGCTCCCAAAACACTTGCCTCTCATGATCTTTCTTCTCATGCCCAGGTGCATATGCACCAATAATCACCCACCTCTCTCCATCAACTTTCAATTTTACCCATATTAATCGAGAATTTACTTTCTTACATTCTATCACATACTCCCACAACTCCTGTTTCAGGAGTATTGCTACTCCTTCCCTTGCTCTTGTCCTCCCACTAACCCCTGACTTCACTCCCCAGACATTTCCAAACCACTCTTCCCCTTTACCCTTGAGCTTCGTTTCACTCAGAGCCAAAACATCCAGGTTCCTTTCCTCAAACATACTACCTATCTCTCCTTTTTTTCACATCTTGGTTACATCCACACACATTTAGGCACCCCACTCTGAGCCTTCGAGGAGGATGATCACTCCCCGCGTGACTCCTTCTTCTGTTTCCCATTTTAGAAAGTTAATACAAGGAGGGGAGGATTTCCGGCCCCCCGCTCCCGTCCCCTCTAGTCGCTTTCTACGACACGCGAGGAATACGTGGGAAGTATTCTTTCACCCCTATCCCCAGGGATAATATACATATATACACACATACACACACACACACACACACACACACACATGCACATACACACACACACACACACATACATATATATACATATGAAAAATGTAAGAACAATTTAGAAACAAACTTTTAGCTTGAAATGAATGAAAAAAAAAAAAATGAATGTCACATAATGGTTCAACCTCTGGCTATGGAAAAGGAGATGTACAATTTATTCACACATATATATATATATATATATATATATATATATATATATATATATATATATATATATATATATATATATGTATATATATATATATATATATATATATATATATATATATATATATATATATATATATATATATATATATTAGAAAGGGTAGTGAGTGGTGGGATGAAGAAGTAAGAGTATTAGTGAAAGAGAAGAGAGAGGCATTTGGACGATTTTTGCAGGGAAAAAATGAAATTGAGTGGGAGATGTATAAAAGAAAGAGACAGGAGGTCAAGAGAAAGGTGCAAGAGGTGAAAAAAAGGGCAAATGAGAGTTGGGGTGAGAGAGTATCATTAAATTTTAGGGAGAATAAAAAGATGTTCTGGAAGGAGGTAAATAAAGTGCGTAAGACAAGGGAGCAAATGGGAACTTCGGTGAAGGGCGCAAGTGGGGAGGTGATAACAAGTAGTGGTGATGTGAGAAGGAGATGGAGTGAGTATTTTGAAGGTTTGTTGAATGTGTTTGATGATAGAGTGGCAGATATAGGGTGTTTTGGTCGAGGTGGTGTGCAAAGTGAGAGGGTTAGGGAAAATGATTTGGTAAACAGAGAAGAGGTAGTGAAAGCTTTGCGGAAGATGAAAGCCGGCAAGGCAGCAGGTTTGGATGGTATTGCAGTGGAATGTATTAAAAAAGGGGGTGACTGTATTGTTGACTGGTTGGTAAGGTTATTTAATGTATGTATGACTCATGGTGAGGTGCCTGAGGATTGGCGGAATGCGTGCATAGTGCCATTGTACAAAGGCAAAGGGGATAAGAGTGAGTGCTCAAATTACAGAGGTATAAGTTTGTTGAGTATTCCTGGTAAATTATATGGGAGGGTATTGATTGAGAGGGTGAAGGCATGTACAGAGCATCAGATTGGGGAAGAGCAGTGTGGTTTCAGAAGTGGTAGAGGATGTGTGGATCAGGTGTTTGCTTTGAAGAATGTATGTGAGAAATACTTAGAAAAGCAAATGGATTTGTATGTAGCATTTATGGATCTGGAGAAGGCATATGATAGAGTTGATAGAGATGCTCTGTGGAAGGTATTAAGAATATATGGTGTGGGAGGAAAGTTGTTAGAAGCAGTGAAAAGTTTTTATCGAGGATGTAAGGCATGTGTACGTGTAGGAAGAGAGGAAAGTGATTGGTTCTCAGTGAATGTAGGTTTGCGGCAGGGGTGTGTGATGTCTCCATGGTTGTTTGATTTGTTTATGGATGGGGTTGTTAGGGAGGTAAATGCAAGAGTTTTGGAAAGAGGGGCAAGTATGAAGTCTGTTGCGGATGAGAGAGCTTGGGAAGTGAGTCAGTTGTTGTTCGCTGATGATACAGCGCTGGTGGCTGATTCATGTGAGAAACTGCAGAAGCTGGTGACTGAGTTTGGAAAAGTGTGTGGAAGAAGAAAGTTAAGAGTAAATGTGAATAAGAGCAAGGTTATTAGGTACAGTAGGGTTGAGGGTCAAGTCAATTGGGAGGTGAGTTTGAATGGAGAAAAACTGGAGGAAGTGAAGTGTTTTAGATATCTGGGAGTGGATCTGGCAGTGGATGGAACCATGGAAGCGGAAGTGGATCATAGGGTGGGGGAGGGGGCGAAAATCCTGGGGGCCTTGAAGAATGTGTGGAAGTCGAGAACATTATCTCGGAAAGCAAAAATGGGTATGTTTGAAGGAATAGTGGTTCCAACAATGTTGTATGGTTGCGAGGCGTGGGCTATGGATAGAGTTGTGCGCAGGAGGATGGATGTGCTGGTAATGAGATGTTTGAGGACAATGTGTGGTGTGAGGTGGTTTGATCGAGTGAGTAACGTAAGGGTAAGAGAGATGTGTGGAAATAAAAAGAGCGTGGTTGAGAGAGCAGAAGAGGGTGTTTTGAAGTGGTTTGGGCACATGGAGAGGATGAGTGAGGAAAGATTGACCAAGAGGATATATGTGTCGGAGGTGGAGGGAACAAGTAGAAGAGGGAGACCAAATTGGAGGTGGAAAGATGGAGTGAAAAAGATTTTGTGTGATCGGGGCCTGAACATGCAGGAGGGTGAAAGGAGGGCAAGGAATAGAGTGAATTGGAGCGATGTGGTATACCGGGGTTGACGTGCTGTCAGTGGATTGAGTCAAGGCATGTGAAGCGTCATGGAAAGCTGTGTAGGTATGTATATTTGTGTGTGTGGACGTATGTATATACATGTGTATGGGGGGGGGGGGGGTTGGGCCATTTCTTTCGTCTGTTTCCTTGCGCTACCTCGCAAACGCGGGAGACAGCGACAAAGTATAATAAAAATAAAAATATATATATATGTATATATATCCAATTTCATTATTTCATTTTTCACGTTGGGGCGTTCACTGTTTAATCATGGGGAATTTCACACGTCAGTTCGTTCTCTCCTGGGGGATGGGAGGAGGAGAGGGGAGATAGGATTACAGCAAGCGTGGGAAGGAGAGAGAGAGAGAGAGAGAGAGAGAGAGAGAGAGAGAGAGAGAGAGAGAGAGAGAGAGAGAGAGAGAGAGAGAGAGAGAGAGAGAGAGAGAGAGAGAGAGAGAGAGAGAGAGAGAGAGAGAGAGAGAGAGAGAGAGACAGACAGACAGACAGACAGACAGACAGACAGACAGAGACAGAGTGAGAGAGAGAGAGAGAGAGAGAGAGAGAGAGAGAGAGAGAGAGAGAGAGAGAGAGAGAGAGAGAGAGAGAGTAATATAGGGAGTGACAGGATAGGTGTCCCCGTCGTATGTGCTCTCAAATATACCAGATTTATCTAGGGTCCTCGTATAGGCTATAGCTGGCTGACTGCCTGGCTGGCTGGCTTCAACTCTGCCTCCTCCTCACCTCCCCTCACTATCCCATACCTCTCGATCAAAGGCTCACATATACAGAGAGAGAGAGAGATCCATCCATTTCCTACACCACTCTCATGATACCAGATCGTATGAATGGGGACTGGAATGTGTATATTAATTTGATTTTCCCTCCAGACCAAAGGAGACCAGTTGTGTTTTTCCTGACTCAGCTGAGTTATAGGGGAGGAGGTTAGATAAAGGCTCTCGGCTTTGAAGTGCAGCAAATTCATCGTAGAGGAATTCATGGGTCATGATTTCCTGCTGTGATGTATATGTATATATATGTATATACCTTACGTCTGTCTCCCTGGATCGGAATTAAGTTTCCCAGAGTTTTGTGTTTGATCGAGTCTGCTCTAGCATTTGAAGCTGGCCTTCTGGCATAGGGTGGTTGAGCCGTGGAGATGAGAGGGCTACGAATTTTCTTCTTTTTTTTATTTACAGCCCGGTTGCATGGGATGCGAGCTGCTCTCATCCTGAGGAGAAATTGTTATCAGTTATGTTCTGAGCGATGGTGGCATTTCTGGGTGAAGAGATTACATGAAGGAGGGGTTACTGCTTTGAAAGGAGAGGTTGTGGAGAAGAGGTAGGGAGCAGGGGATTCTCCAGATGGAAATTTAGGAGCACTGTGGTGGAGTGAGAGGGGGGAAAAGAATCCAAGATTGAGTGAAATTTGACTTGCTTCGTGGGCCAAGTGTGGAAAGCCTTTGACGATGAGCGTCTCAAACTCACCTTCTGCAGTGTTATGTGGAGTGATACACCCAGCAACTGGTATGGATGAGGAGGCAATGAGAAAACGCAAATCTCAAATCTTTGTTCGGGAGAGGAAGTGTGTTTCCATTTCTTTATAAGATTTTTGTTCATATTTCTTCGCCGTTTCATGCATTAGCGAAGTAGCGCCAGGGACTGACGAAGAAAAAGCCTCATTCGCTCACATCCAATCCCTCGCTGTAATGCACCGAAACAACAGCCCCTTAGTCACAACCAGGCCTCAAAGACCTTTCCATGGTTCGGTCCTGTGACAGCACGTCGCCCCTTGTATACCACATCACCCACTAACATACTCTATCCTGTGCACGCCTCTCACCCTCCTGCATGGTTAGCCCCCCCCCCCCCATCACTTAAAATCTATATAAGATAAAATAGCATATTGTCATACTCATTAACTGTCAACTGCAGACCTGTATAGCGCACAGTGAGTGTAAAAATCCTGTTCATCATAAATGGAACTTAAATCTCAAAAAAAACCTGGGGTTCGTGAATTTGTCCCTACAGTTGTAAGCTTATGAATAATGTCTCAAATCGATTGCTGACATTTTACCTGTTCAAGATGGCTTATAGCCCACAACATGACACAGTATCAGTGACGTTCTATGAAATACCACCCACAGACATCGCTTGATTGGATGTACGTGAGTGGTTTGGGATAAGGGCCAATTAACTGCCAAGGGGTGTTAAGGTCGTCATTTAGAAACCCCAGAAACATTTCTCGTTCTGTATTATAACGAACCCTCTCACATCGTCGGCCATTATAGGAGTAGTTATACTACCGTCAGGGGGAATATCATGGTCTTGCGTAACCGCTCCCGGATTCGTGATCAAACAGGAATGTGACTCCGAGGGATTGTTTGTCATCGGTTCGATTCCTCTGATCATATATATATATATATATATATATATATATATATATATATATATATATATATATATATATATATATATATATATATATATATGCATTTACATATATATATATATATATATATATATATATATATATATATATATATATATATATATTTTTTTTTTTTTTTTTTTTTTTTTTTTTTTCATACTATTCGCTATTTCCCGCGATAGCGAGGTAGCGTTAAGAACAGAGGACTGGGCCTTTGAGGGAATATCCTCACCTGGACCTCTTCTCTGTTCCTTCTTTTGGAAAAAAAAAAAAAAAAAAAAAAAAAAAAAAAAGAGAGGGGAGGATTTCCAGGCCCCCGCTCCCTTCCCTTTCAGTCGCCTTCTACGACACGCAGGGAATACGTGGGAAGTATTCTTTCTCCCCTATCCCCAGGGATAATATATATATATATATATATATATATATATATATGTGTAGCGGGGTGGCGACGGGAATGAATAGGGGCAGGCAGTATCAATTATGTACATGTGTGTATATGTCTGTGTGAATATATATATACATACATATATATATATATATATATATATATATATATATATATATATATATATATATATATATATATATATATATATATGTGTATATATATATATATATATATATATATATATATATTTTTTTTTTTTTTTTTTATACTTTGTCGCTGTCTCCCGCGTTTGCGAGGTAGCGCAAGGAAACAGACGAAAGAAATGGCCCAACCCCCCCCATACACATGTACATACATACGTCCACAAACGCAAATATACATACCTACACAGCTTTCCATGGTTTACCCCAGACGCTTCACATGCCTTGATTCAATCCACTGACAGCACGTCAACCCCGGTATACCAAATCGCTCCAATTCACTCTATTCCTTGCCCTCCTTTCACCCTCCTGCATGTTCAGGCCCCGATCACACAAAATCTTTTTCACTCCATCTTTCCACCTCCAATTTGGTCTCCCTCTTCTCCTTGCTCCCTCCACCTCCGACACATATATCCTCTTGGTCAATCTTTCCTCACTCATCCTCTCCATGTGCCCAAACCACTTCAAAACACCCTCTTCTGCTCTCTCAACCACGCTCTTTTTATTTCCACACATCTCTCTTACCCTTACGTTACTCACTCGATCAAACCACCTCACACCACACATTGTCCTCAAACATCTCATTTCCAGCACATCCATCCTCCTGCGCACAACTCTATCCATAGCCCACGCCTCGCAACCATACAACATTGTTGGAACCACTATTCCTTCAAACATACCCATTTTTGCTTTCCGAGATAATGTTCTCGACTTCCACACATTCTTCAAGGCTCCCAGAATTTTCGCCCCCTCCCCCACCCTATGATCCACTTCCGCTTCCATGGTTCCATCCACTGCCAGATCCACTCCCAGATATCTAAAACACTTCACTTCCCCCAGTTTTTCTCCATTCAAACTCACCTCCCAATTGACTTGACCCTCAACCCTACTGTACCTAATAACCTTGCTCTTATTCACATTTACTCTTAACTTTCTTCTTCCACACACTTTACCAAACTCAGTCACCAGCTTCTGCAGTTTCTCACATGAATCAGCCACCAGAGCTGTTTCATCAGCGAACAACAACTGACTCACTTCCCAAGCTCTCTCATCCCCAACAGACTTCATACTTGCCCCTCTTTCCAAAACTCTTGCATTTACCTCCCTAACAACCCCATCCATAAACAAATTAAACAATATGTCTAGGTAATTACAATTGAATTAGTGACAGGGGCCGTGTTACCAGCCCGGAGGATAATTCAGATTTCTAAAATTTTAATCTGATTTATCAGAGAATGTCCTGAGAGATGAAATGTTTATATACAACTCACGTAAAATATTTTTAGGACAATTTATATAATGAATCATGCAAATAAGGTTTAGTATATGCTATCTAATAGAAAATACTCCGTTCAATAAATTCTAAACAAGCATTTATGAAATTATCCTGAAATTAATACTGAAAATAAATACAAAAGCCATGAGATAATATATAACGCAACCTGTAATTAAAAGTTCGTCGTGACTTCTGTAATGTTTATGTTGCGATGGACGGAAAAGTCTCTTGTATATTTCATCCATAATAACGAAGTGATTATAGATTGTCTACTGTATGCAG
>NC_092237.1:37473093-37484387 GCF_036320965.1 Panulirus ornatus
CCAAATAAAAACAACCACACAGCTTTCCATGGTTTACCCCAACGCTTCACATGCCTTGATTCAATCCACTGCCAGCACGTCAACCCCGGTATCCCACATCGCCCAAATCACTCAAATCTTGCCCTCCTTTCACCCTCCTGCATGTTCAGGCCCGATCACATCAAAAAAAAATCTTTTCACCCCATTTTTCCACCTCCAATTTGGTCTCCCTCTCTCCCTCGTTCCTCCACCTCCGACACATATATTCTTTTGGGTCAATCTTTCCCTCACTAAATTCTCTCCATGACCCCGAACCATTTCAAAACACCCTCTTCTGCTCTCTCAACCACGCTCTTTTTATTTCCACACATCTCTTTTACCCTTAACGTTACTTACTCGATCAAACCCCCTCAAAACCACATATTGCCTCAAACATCTCATTTCCAGCACATCCACCCTCCTGCGCACAAACTCTATCCAAGCCCCACGCCTCGCAACCAACAACATGTTTTGGAACCAACTATTCCTTTCCCAAACATACCCATTTTTGCTTTCCCGAATAATGTTCTCGACTTCCACACTTTCCTTCAAGGCCCCAGAATTTCGCCCCCTCCCCCACCTTATGATCCCTTCCGTTTCCCAATTTTCCCATCCCCCTGCCAGACCCAAATCCCAGATATCTAAAACACTTCACTTCCTCCAGTTTTTTCTCCTTTCCCAAAACCACCCCCCCAAAATGATTTGACCCTAAAAACCCCTACTGTACTAATAACCTTGCTCTTATTCACATTTACTTTTAAAACTTTTTTCTTTCACACACTTTACCAAAACTCAGCCACCAGCTTCTGCAGTTTCTCACATGAATCAGCCACAGCGCTGTATCATCAGCGAAAAACAACTGCCCTCACTTCCCAAGCTCTCCATCCCCAACAGATTTCATACTTGACCCTTTCCAAAACTCTTGCATTCACGGCCCTAACAACCCCATCCAAAAAACAAATTAAACAACCCAAATGGAACATCACACACCCCTGCCCAACCTACATTCACCAAATATATATAAATATAATATATATATATATATATATAAATAAAATATATAATATATATATAATATATATAAACACAATAATGGACTACATAGGAAATATTCATCAATTTTTTTTTTTTAAATTTTTTTCGTTTAGGTGTTATTTGTTGGATTTCTAAGACTTTTTATTTTTTTTTTTGTTTACCGTAGCTTTTAAATTTAAATTTATTTGTTTTTGATTTCCCTTTTTACTGCTGCGCCTCACTGCACACCTTACATGAGTCCCTTTCCACGAAATTGGGGACAGCTGCTGGGCTCACTGTAGCTACTTCGGGACGGTTGCCAATCTTCCCCCTATTCCCTCATGACCACAGCGCCAAACCGACTCCCGCCATCAGGCCGAGACGAAACAAACACTCTGACAAAATTGATACAAACCGCTTTCGCGTCATTTTTTAAACCCAAGTGAATTTATACGACAATTACGTTTCAAGATCCCTTGGGTTTTTTCGTTCATGGATTGAACAGAAGCAACCAACGATGGTTGCTACTGCCCCCAATTTCCCTAAGTCCCCCCCACCACGGAAAGGTAACCAAGCTTCGGGGGGGATGGGTGTTTACCCTGACGCCAACGGAGAAACTCAATACAATATTTTTTTTTAAAAACTTTCCTTAATCTTGAAAAAAAGAATCAATCAAGGGAAGAATAGCCCCAGCCATATGAAGATGGCTAAAACCCAAAACCTTGCGCCCTTGTGTAGAAAGTGATTTCTTTGAGGGTTTGCTTTTTGGAAAAGGGACAGTAGCGTCGGAAGAGTTTCATTTTTCTTTGAAGACGAAGGAAATTATCCCCCTAAATCTATGTATTTTTTTTGGGGGGATAAGTTCCCATTTTTTTTCTTTCTTTGTTTTTCAACGTCCCTATGTTTGATATTATGTGCCATCCACTAAATGGGGGAAAGCCAGACTTCCGCTAGATTAACGTAATCCTTGGCGAGGCCAAACTAAAGTTGTCTTGGTGTTGGGTTTTCCCCAGTTATAACACAAACACAAACACAAACACACTCCAGTGTCCACTCTAGGGGCCCTGTTCTCCTGCAGCCCAGCAGGAAGAAAGAACTCAGGTTCCTCACCAACTGAAAACTTTTGGGGACGGGGAGTCGTTGTGGGTCATCTCGACACGCCTTTTAACGCCCGTATGTGGTGCGGAGTGCAGTCGGCCCGTCCATAGGACATGCCCAAGGGGTTATTGGCCCCAGTCGGTCTAAAAACGCTGGGGCCTGACATGTGTTGGGGGACCAAGTCGGGCTTGAATAGTGGGCCTGACAGGTCTTGAAAACCTGCCATGCCCCTCCCTGAAGTGGGCCTGACAAGTGGGGTGGGCTGCATTTCCCATGGAGGGTGGTTCTGGTAGGGCGTTGGGCTGCAGTGCACTTGAGGGGGCGAGGTCTTTTTGGGGCCACATCAGTGGGACAGGTGAGGTTTCACTTTTGCACAGCGACCGTTGACGGGAAAGGGGTTTTCACGTGGGCAAGAAGGGGCCTTCTTGTAGGAGCATAGCGGGGTTTTATTTGGATGACGGCAATCCCGCGGTGGTTCTCGTACGTGGATGCAGCCAGGATACTTCCCCGGGGTTGGCTCGCTTCGTGGTTGGTGGATGGGGCCCTCCCCTCCACAATGGCCCACAGGGTTGACCTATTTTACGTCAACACATTACAAATTTCAACCTTCACCAAATCCATTATGGCGTTCTTTATACCAGCTTCACCCATATTCCATTTCCCCCAATTTCCCCCATTTCGGGGTATTCCACCTCCTTTCCATCCCAGCCAAATTTCCACTCCATCCATGACTTCCACGCCCGGTTTTCCACCTATTCCACTCCATCCTCTCTTAAACGCCCGGGGTATTCCACCTCCATACCCACACAAGCCAAATTCCACTCCATCCATCACTTCCACGTCTGGGAATTCCATTTTCCATTCCAAAACAGCCATAGCCCAGTCAAATACAGGGACAAATTTTAAAAAATTCCATCTCCTGGACAAAGAGGATCGTCCTACTTCCTTGTGAAAAATTTATTATATTGAAGTGTTCGAGGAAAGGTTGAGGGAGCTTGCCAAGGCGGAGCAGAGATGTTCACTCGACAAGGTCACAGCACAAATGATGCCTCGGTCCGGCTCCCCCCTTAATATAACCTGGGAACTAAATCATACCTAGCATAGTTAATATAGGGGAAGTCTAATATAGTGAATTCGTATTTTTAATACAGTTAAGTTTATTTCTCAATATTAAATACATGTGCCTGACAACATTTTCTTAAACCCGTGCAATGTCCCGTAAACAGAACACAAGGATTGTCATTAAATTCGTTTTTATCAGCAGAAATTAGATAAAGTGACTAAAGATAATGGTTTAATATTTTTTATTTTTGGTGTTCTCTGTCATCATTAAAAAGGGCCCATCTACCCTGATGTTTTAAAGAAAACATCAATTTTTGCCGAGGCTGGGGGAAGATAAGAACAAAATGAATGATAATGTGGTCGAAAAATGGGGTAGCAAGTTTGTTGTTTTAGAACTTTTGTAGTGAAGATGGGAGTGTAAGTGAAGAGGGGAAATTAGGAAAATATATATGTTTTTCACGCTGAGCCATTCCAAAAATAGATGAATATATCTGTAATCTAATTGCGGTAAATAACCTATGACTTTAACGGCACCACCAGCAGGAAAAATGTCGGATATAGGATTAAACTGAAAAATTTTGTCGGGTACAGAAATAATTGAATATTTGGTGCGATCGATCAAAAGGGCTTTTTATGGGAAAAATAATTTTCCAATTTTTCAAATGTTTTTTTTTCCATTTTTTGGGAAACTGGTTAAGAAATTAAAGATTGAAAACCATGGAAAAGTTCATTTTAAAAACGCTTTTACGAATGTCTTGCTGCGTGTTTGGGAAGAGCGTAAACTACAGGAATATTTGTTCTAATGTCCCTGCTCGTCAACAGCAGATATTGTTTGGTCTAGACATTATGTCTGGTGGAGGTGGATTCTCTCCGGCATTACGTAAATCACTTCCACAAACTTGGCGCCATTTTGCACAAATACAGATCCGATATATGCATTTCCCCGCTTTTGTTACGTTATTTGGGCCCTAGTCATCCTAGCCTATCCTAGCTTAAATAAAAAGGTGTGGAAAAATGTGCAACATTTCTCCTTCATTACAAGTGATAATAAACCTAGGCATACACAACCAGGAACGTCCATATTGTCTAACTTCTCACAAAGTCTGTGTCATCTGTCTGCAAAATGTCGAACATTACCATGAGGGCAATTGCGGCTTTTGATTTTGAATATCCCCCACGTTTTCCCCTCTGGGCCCTAGATCTTCATACTTAAATAAAATTTGGGGGGGCCGTAAGAAATATATGTCCATCGAAGGTCAACTATATGGCTAAGTTCCATCCCTCAATTTCTAAGAAAAAATGAAAAGGTGAGGTCCCAACGAGATTCGAACTCGGAAATTTCGGATCCAGAGTCCCCGAGTGCTAACCCTTAAAAACCCTGGGACCTGATAAGAAAGATGTGATTTCATCTAAATGGTTTTCATAAAAAATCAACCAGAAAGGGCCCTTTCCTCCCTCCCTGCCTGCAGGGTTCAAGGTTTCTAAAGGTTCTTTGAAGATTCTGGGTAGAACTGCCATTGAGAGGACTAGTTATACGTATTATTAATGAAATTATTGTTGACTTTCTGATTAGAAGGGTAATAGATAGATAATGGTAAAAAACGATATTAGATAGAAATTTATAGATACGTAATGCTGTATATATCAACTTTCACAGAAATCAGTGAATCTGTTTTATTCTGCAAGAAGTACATGTACATGGGTGTTGTTATGATATGGGGTTTGGTATAAGACCAGTCGTTTGAGATTGTAGTGAATGTGACCATTGACTTCAACCTTAATAGGGGGGAAGATAAAGGTAGTGCAGATAAATCTTGAAGTGACTCATAAGGTTGGGTTTTGATACAAGGATGCATCGTAAATGAGTACTTCCTACCTGAAAATCTACAAATTTCAAAAATTGATCAAGTATAACAACATCCTCGGACAACCAACTACAAACACCAACCATAATGAACCTGACTGTCATCTAACGACGACCTCCAAAGGTAATGATCTTTTCCAGAAACTTCGAGAACCTTCTAGAAAACCTGAACCCTGCAGGGAGGGAGGGAGGAAAGGCCTCTGGTTTTATTATATGTAAAACATTTAGATGAAATCACATCTTTTCGAATCTCGGTGGGAACCTCATCTTTTCAGTTTTCTTCGATACTGATAATGGCTGCATTATCTGTACGTTATATATACATTCATATATATACATAAAAAGGGATGTAAAAACATATATATGGAAAAAATTTTGGTTTTATCAATAGCCAGAGACCCTTCCCCCTCCTTGCCGCAGAGTTCCATAGTTTTCCGGGAAGGGGCTAGAAGATTGGGGAGAAATCCCCTTGAAGGACGTGGTTTTGCTTCATATACCCAATGATTCTATCATTGTTGACTTTCAGATAAAGAAGATATATAGATAATAGATAGTTAATTGATAGATTGATAAGCATATATTAGATCGGTATATAGATAGAAAGTTCATCAATACTGTACCCTTACGCTACCCTCCTGTTGCTGGACATTTTAAAACCAGAAATTGGAAACCTCCAGTAGACCTTAATGTAAAGCAAGATAAAAACAAAACCTGCAATAAAAATACGATCAACTCCCCATTTGCAGAAATTTTGGTGACCAGAAAAGCCCTTCTAGCAAGATGCCCAGACGTTTTCCCCAACGGGAATCACAAACTTTAACATCAAATATCTGAACATCAAAAAATAACAAAACTAATGTTTTATAATGAAACTATAACAACAAAAATGATAAACAAAGGGAAAATATGCTCTAGATTATGCTTCTAGAAAAAAATTTTTAACGAAACGGAAAAGAAATACCCATCTGGCTGATACGACACAGTAAAAAAACCATCCCACAACCAACTCTAAACTGAACCTACTGTCCCCAAAAACGTCCTCTCAAGGGGATTTATCTTCCCCAGAATCTCGTAGAACTTTCCAAAAATCAAGAACTCTGCAGGCAAGGAGGGAGGAATGGCCTCTGGCTGCTGATGATAAACCACATTTTTCTTATACTAAAACTTTTACCTACAACCAAAGGGTTGACCGGCCACCCCAAGTGCTACAGAGGTTGTATCCCATAAAAAGAAAGGGACCCACCACAGACGAATTCGGTTGGCGGGTTGTTCGAAGAAGAGGAAAAAGAAGGTTCCCAACCAGCCCAACCAGAAGGGTTAGCAAAGAAACGAAAGAAGGCTGCCAACCCAACCGGGTGGTAGTAAGGATGGCTGCTCCACTACCCCAGTCGTTAGGCAGACTGTAGCCATGGAAGAAAGGAAGGCTGCTCGTCCACCAGCCCGGGGTACCGAGTAGCGTGTAGCTATGCTGGCTGACCCACCAACCCGGGTGATAGCTACACCCAATGGCTATTCGGGTCAGCAAAAACAAACCCCACAACTACTCCACGAGGTTTGCAAGCCTGCCCCCAAAAAAGATAAGACAAGGTTGCCACACTTCCCATGCACCACCACATGTCTAGAAAGGAAAAGGCGACAGATGGCTGGGGGTTTCCCCCTCCAAGAACAAAATCACCTTTGGAGCCCAAATTCCACCAAATTGGGGAAAAAAAAAAATCTATATATATATATAATATATTATAAAATAAATAAATTTAAATTTTATATATAATAATATATATATATAAAAATATATAAAAATATATATATATAATATATATACCCAAACTACATTTCAACTTACATATAAATTTGAAACATCAAGCTTCACTATATAGCTTTACTATATTTAAATATAAACAAGGTCTTAAACGAGGTTACTTGGATGACAGGGCCCTGAGAATATCATCAAACCCGGCCCTCCAGCCCTGGGTTGAAATTGTCGTTCTGACGTATTTCGAGTTCCGTGCTGATACAGGGTCATTGATTATAGGACTGTCTTTTTAGTCTGTGTAACTTCGCCTGACCCAATCACGTCTTCAATGGCTTTCTTTACTTAAAAAACGGGATTACAAAAAGGCTTCCCCTTTTTTAGTTTCATGAAATACCTTCGTTCAAATGAAAGGGAAAGACTATTACTATGAACGGTACCTTATCACAGGAAAGACTGCAGCAACGGTATGAAAGTTACTGCAAGATACAAACGAGCCCGTGGCTTCCAACGTAAACATCGGCGCCATTTTTTGGGGTTTCCCCCGGCATCATGTGTTACACCAAGATTGGACCCGTTGGGAAACAGGAACGATACTATTCGGTATCATGTGGCTCGATGGCGCAGGTCCCAACTGGAATGCAAAGAAAATGGAAAGAAAAGCCGCCCAAACGTATCATGAAGGGCCCTGCAAGAGAAGATCGGAGAGGAATCGGTTGAGAGAAAATATCGCTTCACCGTATATTGAAATTTATGCCCAAGACTTACCCCCGATCTCCAGACACAGCCAAACCCCAGAGACCACCACCCCGGCCCCCAGACACAGCAAGTCACAGAGACCACCGCCCCGCTTCCCAGACGCACAAGTCACAGAGACCACCAGCCCCGCTCCCCAACACAACCACCCACAGAGACCACCAGCCGCGGGCCCCCAAACCCCAAAAACCAGTCACAGAGACCACCACCCCGCTCTCCAACACAGCCAGACACACAGCCCACCAGCCCGTCCCCCACACAGAGCCACAATCCTGATATTGAGGAAGCAATAAAATTTCTCGATGATTTTTTTGCTTTCACTGGAAAAAGACCTGATGAGTTCATTAAGACAAGACAAAATGTTAAAAAAGGAATTTTATAAGTTCACTTATGGAGTGAGGCCCTTTGGACGGAACCCTGTGCTGCCTAAGCACAGCCTACCAAAGGGTGATCTTTGCTGTCGTGCAGTAACACTCATGAGGGCGGAGTCCGGCTACATTTTTCCTTTACCAAGGAAAAGATCTCTGCACAAATATTGATTTCTCCTTGGGGCTCCAGGGTAAACCCCATCCCCCCCGAAGCTTGGTTACACTTCCGTGGTGGGGGACTTCATGGTTTGGGGCATAGAAACCCATCGTTGGTTGCTTCTGCTCAATCCATGAACGAAAAACCAAGCATCTTAAAGCGAAAATTGTCGTATAAATTCACTTGGGTCAAAACTGACAGCGAAAGCCGTTGTCTCAATTTTGTCAGAAATGTTTGTGCGTTTGGGCCTGATGGTGGGAGTCGTTTGGCGCTGGGGTCATGAGGGAATACGAGGAAGTTTGGCAACCGTCCCAAAAGTAGCTACAGTGGGGCCAGCAGCTGTCCCTAAACTGGGGAAAGGGCCCTCATATAAGTGTGCATGAGGCGCACCAGAAAAAGGGGAACGGAAAACCAAAACAGAAAAATCTTGATCATCAGGAGGCTATCCAATCCCCAAGTAAAAAGGACGATTATTGTATGGCTTTGCTAAAGAGGATAAAATCTTAGCCTTTGAAAACAACAAGTAAAAATAACTAGTATTAGGGGTATTGAAGTGGAATTACCGCATTTCTGTGGTCTTAATAGTAAAAGAAACTTTTCTTTTTCTCCATCAATCAGAGGTGTTGTAGACCCCCCCCCCTTTTAAGGTTGTAAGGTAATGGAACCCTACAGGTTTAGACCTCAGCAAATTTGTGTGGAAATGCAGGAAATGTGGAAGGGTATATATAAATTATATAGTTTGTATAATAATTGTGTAATAAAATTTTTGTCTTCTCTTTTCCCCCGTTCATTAATTCAAATACGGGTAAGTTTTCTCTTTAACGAGGTGGGATAAGCAAACGTGCACTCGGCTTGTAAATGTGTGATTTTTCCCTTCATTACCACAAGGGTGCTGAACTGAAGATTAAATTTCCCGTAACGAAACTAAGATAGGAAAATCAATCTAACATCAAAAATTGAAGCGCCGCTCTGTGTGTGGTGTGTGTGTGTGTGTGTGTGTGTGTGTGTGTGTGTGTGTGTGTGTGTGTTTTTTGTGTGTGGTTAGCGTGTGTGTGTGTGTGGTGTGTGTGCATGTGTTTTTGTGCGTGGTGTTTTGTGTGTGTGTGTGTGTCTGGGTGTGTTTTGTGCGTGTATTATACTGCTTTAATCATTATCACGTGAGTCTTTGGGGAAAGGGATTTGTACACTCATGTTGCCCCGTCTTTTAACCTTGTAAGTGTTAAAAATATTTTTTTCCCCTCCTGTGTGCACTCAACACACTCACACACACCACACACCACACCACACACATAACCTAATTACTTATTCCTAGTATTTTCTTCAGACCGATATCTTACACCTTAATTATAAAAGCCAAAGAAAAATTTATAAAAACATATACATATATTTAACACTGTAGATATATGTTATGTATTGAAATGTGGCGGAAAAATTCCTTATAATTAACAAACGTGAAATTTAGGACGTAAAGAATCTTGGTACAAACATAATGGTTATTGTGATAAAAAATTTGTTTATGTAAAAATGTATGTGTGCATTATAATGGTTGTTCAAACCAAGGTTTTTTTTAAAACCCGAATCAGTGAAATACTATCAGAAATAGAGAACCTGTTAAACAAAAAAACATTTATATTGTTAACCAAGAAATATTTTTCCTCTGGGTATGTAAAAGAAAATACAGTACAAAGGGGGCTAGTTTAAGCAGAAGTATTTCATATTTAACAAAATATTTACCTGTAATAGCGTCCCCTTTTCTTTCGTCATCAATCTTATGGTTTTCTATCAAAAAATGTCTTTTATGTAAACATAAAAATTCGTCTAGGTATTTGATTAATGTTCTCCAGGGATGAGCTGCATGCCACACACGTGGTCAGGGCACAGTGGTGGTGGTATGTCAGTGGGCGGTGTGTGTGTTTTGTGTAGCCCCTGGGGTTTATGTTGGCCACACCACCGGCCGGGGGTCAGGTCAGTGGCGGGGTGTAGCCCCTGGGTTCTGTTGGCCAAAACCCAAACCGGGCCCGGGGTCATGTCAGTGGGCGTGTGTGTTAATAGGGTCTGGGGTTTTGTTGGCCAAAAGCCACCCACCGGCCGGTGGTCAGGTCAGTGGGAGGTGTGTGGTGTGGTGTGTGTGTGTGTGTGTGGTAGCCCCTGGGTTCATGTTGGCCACGCCCCCCACCCACCGGCCAGCCGGGCGGTAGTTTATAACCAAGGGCTGGTAGGGTTTTACATGCCACTTGGTGTCCCTCACTACAGAAGTTGAGCAGCTCTTATCCTGAGGTGGAGCAGTTGATCCTCTCCACCAGGCTGGTACACTTGGTCTGCACCAGGTGGCTCCCTCCTGGTCCCTCCTGAGTGGTTGGGGTTTCTGTGTGGGATTTAATGACCAGTGACTGGTTTAAGGTCCCTTAACCACCATCATTTATCATCTGATAAAAAAATGGGAACAACACCAAATATTACATGATCCACCTAAACTATTGAGAAAGGATGAAGTCTGAATTGTAAAGTTACGTCATCCAATCTTTCCACTCACATGTTACGGTAATCACGACTACACCAAGTGTTGGTAAAGACTGATATTACTGTATGTACTGTAGTAACGTACTGTGTTTATGTGGATAACATGTGGACGTCAGAGGAGGGAAGAGCATCATCAATACCAATTCCTATTCTATGTTTTATCCTCAATTTTGTCTTGTGATCGACACACTTTTTCCTCCCAAGAATTTTTCTTGCTCTTTCTTTCCATCTTTTTTAGTATTAAAGATTTGTTCTCATCAAGCAAGAATAGAATTTATCAATAATTTTTAATGTCACTTGTCCAAGTAAAGTTTTGGTATCGGTCATACAAATTGTCCATGACCTCATCATGTTTGGGAAAGGGGTCAGGAGGTGTGGCGTTTTACTCGTGTACCCTTGCCAAGTTGGTCCCGTGTGTATACCATGGAAGTTGCAGGGGAATCATCAGTCTGTATGTTAACAATTTTGGTTGACAAATAACACTTTGCCTCATGAAGGTTTGAATGGTTTTCCCCCCCAGACCGCATCCATTAATACGACTTAGATCAGAAATCTAGCCTTGGGAATTTGTTTTAAACGAGATTATCAAAACCTTTCATCATATTTTAAACTTGTACTTCATGATCATCTCTTTTTAAGTTTTTACGTTGACGTATGATAATCTAATATGAGAACAAATTTAGGAGG